>NC_058131.1:652099709-652101483 GCF_016433145.1 Gracilinanus agilis | reverse complement strand
AAGGAAGGAAGGAAAGAATGGAGGGAGGTTGGAAGGAAGGAAGGATAGAAGGAAAGAAAGAAGGAAGGAAGGGAAGGAGGGAGGGAAGGAGGAAAAAAGGGAGGGAGGGAAGGAAGGAGGGAAGGGAGAAGCAAGGTAGAAAGGGAATTGACAATTAATTTATAAAATTACCAAATGGAGCAGGTACAGTTGGTTCTTTGGGTACTCACCAAGAAGACTGTGATGGAAGCCAGAAGTGAGGCCACAATTACAATGATATGGCACAATCCTGAAAGACTTATGATGGGGAAGGCTATCCACCTCCAGAGAAAGAATGGTTGGATGCAAATCAAAGCATACTACCTTTCACATCAGTATATTCATGGTTTTATTTAGGGGTTGTGGTCATGTGTTAGTGTACTCTTAAAATAGTGACCAATATGGAAGTGGGTTCTGCAGGATAATAAAAATAAAATAATAAAAAAAAAAGAATAAGGCCACAATCATGCTTTAATATGGCACAGAAAGAAGGTTTAGGGTCCAGTAGGCACAGAAAGTACAGAGACAAGAAGTAAAAAGGGGGTACAGAAGTAGACAGCATGAGAAATCAGAATAGAAAGATTGAAGAAGACAGGAAATGTGAGAAGAAAATGGGGATAGATAGAGGAACAGAAAGTCACTCATATAATCCTGAATTAGAGTTGTGAGCACTTGGCAGCATGATGATGTTTTAGGTGATGGAAGAGCTCTGAAGTAAGGGAGGGAGTTTGAGGTCTCATTTTATTGTTTTTGGGGGACACACAGGCTACCATCCATGCTGCCTTGGAGTTAGTTCATTAACATATCTAAATTATCTCTAAGTTGTCAATAAATAAAATTGACATGTTCACATCTTCACAGGTTGTCAGTAGTATTTGGTGTTCTGCTGGTCTTACTGCAGATATGTGGAACTTATGTAAGATTTACACTTTATGGAACCTAGAGGCCCCAACAGCAAATTTTAGATAGCTCTTTATTTAGCCCATATTACCAGTATGCAATTTTTTTTTAAATTTTAAACCCTTAACTTCTGTGTATTGACTTATAGGTGGAAGATTGGTAAGGGTAGGCAATGGGGGTCAAGTGACTTGCCCAGGGTCACACAGCTGGGAACCAGGATGCAATTTTTGATATTATATGATACAATTCGCAAATTATGCCCCTTGATCTTCAAGAAAGATGGATATGATTTCTATTTTGCAATCTTGTTTCCTGTATTTACTATTTGATACTGGCTACTTTATAAACTTACTATATCAACTAGAGAGGTTGAGGAGATCACAAGATACAATTTTTAACACAAGGAGGAAGTAAAGAAGGAAGGAATGAAGGAAGGAGAGCTCACACAGAATCTATTTTATTCATGACCAACTGATTACCCACCAGGTAAACCATCTAAAGAAAAATACTGAAACATTTGTTGTAGTAGAAAAGATAGGACAAAGTAATTTACAAATCTAATCCTCTGTGCTAAATAGTCAGCTTCTGTAGGATAGGTGCCATATCTTCTTGTCTAGTACTTTGTACATAGTGCCTTCTACATGGTATCTATTCTGTAAATATTAATCAAAAAATGTTTTACTATTAGAGACAGCATGTTGTGCAAAGAGTATTGGATTTGGAATCACAAATTTAGGTTTGAAGCCCACATTGACCACTTGCTACTAGTACAATCTTGGGCAAAGCTTTGGTTTCTTCTTTTGTTAAAATGTGTGTGTGTGTGTGTGTGTGTGTGTGTGTGTGTGTGTGTGTGTGT
>NC_058131.1:652045414-652099699 GCF_016433145.1 Gracilinanus agilis | reverse complement strand
TGTGTGTGTGTGTGTGTGTGTGTGTGTGTGTGTGTGTGTGTGTGTGTGTGTGTGTGTGTGGGAATTGGCTTAGATAATTCCTAAGGCTCCTTCCAGATTTAAATCTGTGATTTTATTATTATCACCAAAAGATTTATCTGAATCTGTTCATCAAATAAAACCGTAACATTTGTAGAAGAAGCAATCCAAGTAGTTGATATTAGCACACAGCTAATTTTCTTTTAAAGGCTCAATTCCCCTATCTTTTAGTGTGTGAGCCCCTTCTAAGTTGACCACCCCCAATTGTGTGAGCTGTATATTTTTTTTAACCCTTACCTCTTGTCTTAGAATTGATACAAATATTGGTTGCAAGGTAAAAGAGTGGTAATGGGCTAGGCAATGGGGGTTAAGTGACTTGCCCATGGTTACAAGTTAATTGGTCCTGTTATCAGAGAATCTAGACCCAGGTCCTGGTCTTGCTAACTACCTGTATGACATTGTCACCCAGTGGCTTATTCTACTAAATAGTCTCTCCTGTTTTACCTTGAATAAGTCTTGTGACTTATACTATCACAAGCAAAGGGGAAGAAATATGTTTAGTAATAACCAATTTTCCTATATCATTAAGAATATTTTGAGAGCTTTGAATGAGACAAAAATAAAACAAGGTGATAGGTGTTATTAATGCTTATTGATTCCAAAATTATATTCTCATTATAAGCAGCTAAACTAACCAACCACAGGTAGGGATACTATAGACACCCTATAGAAGGGGTCTTTGTTCTGCCTTCCTGCTGATTGTTCCTTCCACTCCATCTAGGGTTGGTAGTATTGGTCTAACTCTGAGCTCAAATGCGAATTCCTAATCTTACATCTTGGAAGAAAATGCTGCACTCTACTACACTGGGGCTTTGAGAATATATAGCTCAAGCCCTCAAATGTCAACATAAAAATAGATGAATGAGATGGGGCAATCAAATCACTTCTCAAGAGCTCATGGAGCTGGTTCTAGGCACTCTTGGCATGAGTAGGAATTTCAGCTATAGCAATCAAGTTGTTGATTCTCTTGGACCACAAGCAACTGATCTCTTTGCAAGCCATGCCAGAGTAATCAAGACAATAAATCCTGATATGGGAATGGATATTAAATTATATCAAGGTAATTTGGATACTTAACAAGGCAGCAGGACCCTTTGTATTGGATATCACTAAGAAGTAACTATCTTATTTAATTCTTTCTATAGTAACAAACACAGAAGTTTTCCTAACTGTAGAAGAAGAGGAAGCATATTTAACATAGTTATGAGCAGAAATATTTGTATCCAGCACATACTATGCCCAAGGCAAGCAGCAAGAACTGTGCTATCTTTCAGTGGGGAGAATGAACTGGTTCTGGGAGAACTTCACTTCAGCCAGCCATTGGTGAGCTCCCTATTTTAACAAATTATTCTAGCTAACTAAATGCTCAGCTTTGTCGTTTTCATACTGCTGAAAAGCAACAAGCATTGACAGAATCCTCTAAATTCATTGCCCTGGGGGAAAAAGCTCCAGTCACTTAACTTTGGTTCTGACTTGGAAATTTGTTTTCCTTTTGGATGCCTTCATCTCCCACCCTGCAGGGAGAAGTTCTGGATATAGTTTCAGGATATCCATTTGATCCCCTTCACTTTAAAAACTCACCATCCACCCTGCCCCAATATTAATAAAGAGTTTACACTTGTACTATTAAATATTTGCTGCTTTCTTCAAAAGAATGCCCAAGCTGTCCTCCTTCCTCCATTTTTTCAGTTTTCCCTTTTCCCTTGATGAGTGTGTACAATGCACAATAGAAATTAGAAACCATCACATTATAATTTTAGAGCAATGCAATTTATGACAACCATATGGACATGAAAGACTTCTTATCTCTAGAAAGGACATCTTGAAAGAATGGGCCTTTCTTCCAAATAGGAAAGAAATCAAATATTATCTCAAAGCTTGTCAAATGTCGAACACTAGAGGGAGTCACTCACATGAGGAAAATAGAAAAGACTAAGATGAGCCATCAGCTGTTAAGTTATCATTGCCAGAAAATATTCTTGATTGGCACCCGAAAAAACCCATCTTTTCTAGGATGAAATCATTCATGCGGTTATGCAAATTGCAAATCATGCTTGGTTCTATGATGAAGTTCATAAGGTACCATATTCCCTCATTTCCCCAAGGACACTTGCAGAGGCTGGTGAAGCAAAATTTGACCATATGAACAAATTGTATAGGTATCTGTAAATAAGAGAGCATGGATAGAGTCCAATCATATGCCTCTGGTAAATTTCCCTGGACAGATAAGACAAACAGCCTCGGGCAGCCTTCTAAACAAATATGAAAAATCTAGCAGCACATACTTTTTTAACAGTTCATCCTTCCTCCACAAGGTACCTGTAATGAATGAGTTTGGTTTTCTTCTCCATTCATCTAGCACAACTGGATATTGAATGAAGGTTATTCTAGAGGGGATTTTGTATGTGCATCACTTGATTGCTGTTGTGTCAAAGAAAGATTAGACTTGTTCTGCTTGACCTGGCCAGAACCGGGAAGTTTGAGAGAGACAGATTTAGGAAAAGATTTAAGGAAAAACTTCTTAACAATTAGTTATCACAAAATAAATAAATATTTCATGATAATATTTGATAATAAATTAAATTAACATCCCAAAATAAATAGAATGACTTGAGAAAGAAGGAAACAAGTATTTATTAAACACCAATTATGTGCCAAGTGCCAAGCCAAGCACTTTTACAAATATCTCATTTATTTCTCTCAATAAGAGGTAGGTGCTATTATTATCCTCCTTTTATAGATGAGGAAAAGGAGGCAGGAATTCCTGCATCTTTTCTTCTATAAGCAGAAGAAAGACAAAGGTCATAAACAAACTGGTTCACAGGTTCTTGATTTAAATCCTTCTTACTATGACTATATTTGATTTGAATCCTACTAATCTATGACTTAACAGGTTACTAACCACTCTGGGACTCAGTTTTCTCATCCATAAAACGAGCATATTGGACTCTTCTCAGTGGTGGTAAACTCAAATAGAAGGGTGTGGCGCTACTAAACCATACAAAAAGATCCCTGCAGGCTGCATGTTAGCTTAGTTTTAAAATGTAATGTTATCTATGTTTTTGTAATCGACTCACTATAATTGACAGTTTTAAAATGTAATATTATCCATGTTTTATTGTATTTTTATTTTGTTAAAAATTTCCCAATTATAGCTGCACACTGAGTGTTGTAATACCTCTGTATGACCTCTAAAATTTTTTCTAGCTCTAGACTTATGACCTTATTATCCTATCTCTTTGTCAGTGTAACTTTCCTGTGGCTTTTTCCCAACAAAAGGACAGGTTTCATAGCCTGTTTAATAATTTTTTTGTTCTTTTCCCTTTGAAATTATAGATTATGATATTCTTAATCTGCATGTTATACTTAAACTTATGAGATCATGGGATTTCTATCTTCATTTTACATATAAGAAAATAGAAGCCTAGAGAGATGAGCAACTTCCACAATTCATTTCATTCTAAGCCTGTAGTGCCTCTGAAAACCAGACCTCTGACAGAGGCATTATGGCCTTTTCACAGAGCTTAACAGTTTTAAAACTTTTAAAAGAGACTAAGGAGGAAATAGAATGTCTAGATAAGCCCATTTTAGAAAAAGAAATTGAACAGGCCATAAATGAACTTCCTAAGAAAAAACATGAGGACAAGATGGATTTACAAATGATTTTTTTCTAAACATTTAAAAATCATTCAATTATAATATTATATAAATTATTTAGAATAATTGATTAAAAAGGAGTCTTGCCAAACCTATTTTATGAAACAAATATGGTACTGATACTTAAACCAGGAAGAGCAAAAACAATGTCATTAATGAATATAGATGCAAAAATCCTAAATAAAATATTAGCAAGTAGACTACAACAGCATATCACAAAGATTATACTTTATAATGTTGTGAGGGTTTATTTATTAATTTATTTAGCAATAGTGTTGGACCTAGCAGGAAGGGCTGGAGGATTCCAAGATGGAATGAAGGAGCAGGAAGTAGGGCTTGTGCTCTGAGAGAGACTCCATTAGGGGTTGGCACAAACTGTTGCTAACCCTGGGAGATCTCAGAGTTAAGGACACCCTGCATCCTGATTCCCTGGGATCCTGAGAGGTGAAGGCTTTCAGCAAGTGGACAAGACCTGCAGAGCTGCACCAAATGGAGAAGGGGTTTGGGATCTGGTGGACAGCATCTCAAGCACACTCTCTCCACCTGGGTGCCTTGGATCACCTTGGCTCTTGGCATCCTGTGATCATCTTTGGATTACCGTGATAACCCTCAAAGCCACCCTCAGGCCCTTTAGCTGTGCTGGCCAAACCTGGCTGGAACCAGGTTTGAAGCAGCCTTCCCAGTGACTCCAGTACTGCTCCTTTGGGCCCTGCCTGGCTTAGGTCAATTAGATTAGAGTAGTCAAATCCTCCCCTTGTCCCTGTGGTTTGCCCTTTAGGTTTTCAAGTACAGAATCCCCTATCCCGTCTTTTATTTTGTTACTCACAATTAAACTGTTAAAAACTTTTTCCTTTGCCTGCTGGTTCCATAGACCCTGGCCTAGGATGAGCTGGGTGACCATTGGGGCCAACTGCCATTCTTGACAGTTACCAGCTTAGCAGTGAACCCTGGTCTCCCTATCCTGGTTGGTCCTGTCTCTCCTTTAACCCAGTGTGTGTACCCACAAACCATTTAGGTCACATTTTAACATCCCTGGTGCCCCATCTTTTACAATAACCAAACAGGATTGATATCTGATATGCAGGTATGACTTAATATATGGAAAACTATTAACATAATTTATTGCATCAACAAAAAAGTAACAGAAGTCATAAGATTATATTAATAGATGCAAAAAAATCTTTTGACAAATTACAGCACTCATTCCTATTAAAAATACTGGAAAGCATAAGCATAAATGGATTTCTTCTTAGAATAGTAAGTATATACTTGAAACCACCAGCAAATATTACCTGTAATGAGAATAAGCTAGAAGCCTTCCCTAAAAGATCAGAAATGAAACAAAGATGCTCATTATCACCAATATTATTTAATATTGTATTAGAAATGCTAGCAATAGCAATAAGAAAAGAAAAAGAATGAAAGGAATCAGAATGGGTAAAGAGATAATAAAACTCTTTTTTGCAGACAATATGATATATATATATAATATATAATTCTAGAGATTGAACTAAGAAATTAGTTGAAACTATCAATAATTTTAGGAAATCTTTAATTAATTAGTTAATTAATTAAGAATATTTTGCCATGGTTACAAGATTCATGTTCTTTCCCTCCCCTTCCCCTATCCCCTCTCAGAGCTGATGCATGTCATATCAATAATTTTAGCAAAGCAGAAAGATATAAAATAAACCCACATAAGTCATCATAATTTCTATATATCCACCAATGTCCTATAAGAAGAGATAAGAGATAACCCATTTAAAATAACCAGAGAGAATTAACTACCTAAGAGAATATTTGCCCAAACAGACTCAGAAACAAGAATATAAATGTAAAATGCCTTTTATAAAAATAAAGTCAGATTTAAATAATTGGAGATATATTAATTGTTCATGGGTAGGGCAGAGCCAATATAATTAAAATGGCAGCCCTACATGAACTTGTCTACTTATTAAATGCCATTCTGATTAAATTTCCAAAAATTTATTTTATTGAATGTTGGGGGAAAATCTTACAGACAGTTTGTTGGATAGAGGTCTCATATCTAAAATATATGGAGAACTTTGTCAAATATATAAAAATATGAGCTATTCCCCAATTGATAAATGATCAAAAGATATGAATAGTTTTGAGATGAAGAAATCAAAAATAGAAAGATACAGAGATAGATAAAACTATATGGAAAAATGCTCTTACTTATTACACTTACTGATTAGAGAAATGCAAATCAAAACAATTCTGAGATATCATCTCATACCTATCAGATTGGGTAAAATGACAAAAGGACAAATTTACACATGTTGGAGGGAATATGGGAAAACAGGGACACTAATACACTATTGGTATTAGTGAACTGATCCAACTATTTTGGAGATCAATCTGGAATTATGCTCAAAGAGTTATAAATCTGTATATATCTTTTGACCCAGCAATAAATTATTAGGTTTATTTCCCAAGATGATCAAGGAAAAGAGGAAAAGAAACTTTATGTTTTCTAAAATATTTGTAGAGGCTCTCTTTGTGATGGTGAAGAATAGGGAACTGAAGGGATACCCATCATTTGGAGAATGACTAAACAAGTCATGGCATATGATTGTGATGGAATACTACTGCACTCTAAGGAATGGCAAGCAGGTTGATTTTAGAAAAACATGGAAAGACCTACATGAAATTATGAAGAAATGAGCAGAACCAAGAGAACATTATATACAACAGAAATATTATTTGAAGAATGACTTGTGCATACCTGTGCCTCCAGAGAAAGAATTGATATATAGAAACAAAGAAGACAAAGTTTTACATATACATTTATGTTTTGTCAAATGATGCCTTCTCTAATGGGGGAGGGGAGAGAGGGAAGGAATTAGCTGGGTATTTTAATGTAACAAGCAAATTAATAAATTTTAATTTTAAAAAGCAAGAGTATAGCAAAGATTATTAAATAGAGGTTTAAGGTGATTTCTCCATCTATTACTATTAAAAGTACATTATACATAAAATTTTTGCACAGATAAGAATATTATGATACTCCCATATCCATACATACATACACTGACAAATGTAAGGCAAAAAAAGGGGTCTTTTTGTTGAGTGAATATTAAAAGGGATGGTTGCCAGGGAATTGAATAAATATCAATCCCCAATAAAAAAAATCCTCAAGTCAAAATGACTTTTATGGTAGTTTATTTACAAATGAGAGGATGGAGTCAAAGTAAGAAAATCAGAGAGAGGATAGGATAAGAAAGTGAAGTTAAATCAGACCAGAAAATGAAACTTCCCTTTTACATGAAAATCTAGTCCTCTTTTCTCTCTTATGGTATGGCAACTTCCTGTAGTCTTGGCTGCCAATGAGTAAGTATAATATTGCTGCATTTGGTCCTACAGATTTATGGGACAGAAATTAATTTAATTGGACCCTAATACAAGGGCCTATTATGAATTTATTCTTGTTTACTTAGATATTTTATATACATAGATTTTTTTATATTATGATTCTGGTTTTGAATTTATTTTTCATTTCTCTCTGAGTTTAATTTTTCTTCTATTTGTTTTTCTTTTTCTTTCTTTATTTTTTTTATAATTGACTCATATACCCCCATAACTCAGCCATATATGCTTAGCTGATCTGGGTGTTTGTCTTTACCCTCTTCAGGGGGAATGTGTTATAATTCTCCTCGGGGGGGGGGCATGTATGTATTATAATCTATAATGTAAAGTTTAAACTCTTTTGAGAGTAATTTCAGGATAAGAAATTTGCCACCTCCCCAGAATCCAGACAATGAACCTGTTTGGAGAAGGCACCATGAAGATGCCTACAGAGACCCTACACTGCATCAAGAAGATACACAGTAAACTTTGGGGTACAGTTGATTGAACTATGGGGGTGGAATGCATTTGTTTTGAATATACACTCTTATGCCAAAGGGGACTGCCTCCCAAAGCACCTAGCAATCATAGGATCATTGGTTTTGTCCTTTTTTTCTTTTTATCCCCAAATTACTGTGATTTATAAGTTAATTATGTTTTCATGATCCTTTGGGGGAGACTGGTCTCCCAAATAGGATCACAGGGGGGGAATGTGTTATTGGAAATTTGTGGGTCCTTGAACTACATTTCCCATGAGCCCACTGGCTTCCTGTCATTACGGGATGACGTAAACAGTTACATGATGACGTAGGCAGGAGGATAAAATTGAGTGGCTGGTATTCTACTTCCTCTTTGCTCTCTTGGTGTCCAATCACCCATGGGGAGAGGAGGTAACAGCGCACATCTTTTATACTGGCTTAGCTAGCATGGTACATGGCTGCATTTTCTAATGGCTACTAATAAATCTATAAAAACCAGAATATTTCTAAAGCTACCCTTTTTATATTAGTTTTACTTCTTACACACACAGACATATATATACAATGAAACATGATCTTTCTCATCATTAGAACAACAACAACATTAGTTAGACTGAGAGGGCAACAGAATATCATCTGTCCTAAAAACCATTAAATCCAAATATTTTGGATAATCACATCAGCATGTGCATTCTGGCTGGCCAAGAAGAGAACATAGGAGGCTAAACCCTAATAGTTTCTAGAAGATCTCAGAAATCATTTAGTCTAATCCCTTCATTTTATAGATTAAGAAACTGAAACATGGACAGGGAAAGTATTTGTCTGAACTTTGACAACAAGGCTATAATATCATGTTTTTAAAATTCCAGATTAAATTGTGTATGCATGTGCATGTGCATATGTGTGTGTATGTGTGTGTGTGTTAGAGGTGAGAGTTGATCCAGACCTGTAATTTCATCAGTGTAGGAAACTTCCAGTTTAGACATTCCCACTTGCAGTCTTGGAACAATCAGACATTGAGTGTTTTGTCCTTGGTTTTATAGCTGGTATGGGACAGATACATAACTTGATCTCTGGGTCTTCCTGACTCCAAAGGTGGCTCTCTAGTCATCCTCTCTCCTCAGTCAAGGAGGTAGTGTTAGAAAAGAAGACTCATTTTACAAGACAACTTGAACATGAAGAAAATTTCTACAAAGATTATAATCTTGCATTTTGAGAAATAATTAAAATCCCAAAACTTGGTCTTTGTCCAAGATAGATGAATAGTCAGATAGATAGACACGGATATATAGTTCACCTAGAATGGGGTCTCTGAGGTCTTTTCTAGCACTTTTTCACTTTGCTGAACTTGACCGTGTTACTGATATATTTGCCCAGTGAAAGCAGTAGTCTCTAACTCCAAACTAAGAAATAAAGGATGTGATGCGCTAAGTGCAGGAGGCAGAGAATGGCAGAAGGGACCACCAAAATGCAAAAATACATCAATGAAAGGTAGGTCAAGGAACTGGAGGCAAAAAAATAAAAACAGAGCAAAGGAACCATGTAGAAATATGGGGCATCATTTGGACGCAGGGAATAAGTCATGCATCAGTGGACCTTAAGGATGGTTCTTTCACTGCGAAACAATTCAGTGCATTGGGAGGAAAACATAAAAGCAGGAAAAGAAAACAAATTAAGCTAATGCTACGGAAAGGAGAGAGAGAGTTAAAAAAAATGTCCAGGGGTATCAGAAGAAGCGCAACAGATTATAAATAGAACCCTAGGGCTCCCCCACAGTCTGATGAAAGTAGGTTAACCTAAGAAAAATCAACTAAATTAAAATTTTAAAACATTTATTAATCATTTCCTAAGTTGAAAAATAGAATACTGGGTCCTGACCCACAGAATCAGAGAATGTTAGAGGTAAGGTTAGTCATTAGACATACTATAGTTCAACCCTTTCATTTTAAGGTCGATGAAACTGAGACATTATGTATATAAAGTGAATAGAGCACTGAAGTTGGATTCAGGAGGATCTCAGTTTAAATCCTGCCTCTGACACTAGCTGGGTGACCAGAATAAGTAACTTAAATTCTCTGTACCTCAGTTTCCTAATCTATAAAACCTATAAGAATAGTACCTAAATCACAAGTCTGTTTTATATCAAATGAGATAATGTATGCAACTTTCTTTGTAATTTTTAAAAGTTTATTATAACTGCCAACAATTGACATCATCATCATCATCATCATCAATCAATCAATTGAACAATATCAGGACTTGAACCAAGATTCAGTTCTAGTGCTCTTTACTCCACACACCAGTACAAAAAAGCTTGTATGGTGCTTCATCTTCATGGATGTCCTTACCAAGAATTACACTATCCTTTGTGACCCCATTTCAGCCAGCACATATTTCAACTTCCATTACAACCAAAAGCTAAGGGAAGGCAGCACAGCAGTATAACAACATGATTCACCACGTTCTAAAGGGCACAGTGTCTGGCACATGGAGGTGTTTAATAAATGCTTCCTGCCTTCCAGTGGTCACATCATTGACCTTTCTCTTGAGACAAACAGGGATGAACTCTTGATGCCTTAAAAACTACTCCCAATAAATCAACCCCTTCACAACTTACTCATCATACTAGTATCCTCAAAGCCTGAGTACTATGCAGACTCTTAGAAGAGCTGTCCCTGTAGTTTGAATCATTTCAAGAACACCGTGATGGAGAAAAGGAAAGAAAGAACTCTTAGGCTCAATGATCTAAAGCTGGGAGGGACCAAAGGAAATATCTAATTCTTCATTTTACAGATGCATCCAAAGAGGCAAAGTGATTTCCTCAAGGTTACATAGAAACTAAACAAACATGGATTCTTTGACTCCAAAGCCAGCCTTCTTTCCTCTCGTACCTCATTAATGGGACTGTTTTCCCTGGAACTGGGTCACCTAATCCTCCATGCATATTCCCCTTACACTGTCTGTGGAGGGGGTTTGTGGATCCACTATCCCTTCCCTTATTCTTAGGGATCTTAGCCTAGATAGATTCTGCCTGATCTCTCTCAAGAAAACACCTTCGCCATGACTCCAATTCCACATTACCTAAGGCCCTCTCCATCTGCTGCCTCTGGAAGCCCCAGTGTGCCCCAGGCTTTCTGACACTCATTTCATACTTTGAGCTGTGGTTTCTGGCTGCACAGCTAAAAGAAAATTGCACTGGGAAGTCTAGTAATGTGCTTCCTCTTGCATTTCAGCCGACCATCCCTGCAGTTCTGCGTCTAGGTAAGATTTCTGCTTAGAGATCGACAGATTTCTCAAGGTGCTTTTTAAGACTTCCTGGTTTATGCTGGCAAATTGTTAATCAGTCCATGACAGCATAAATAAAATTAAAGGGTTTAATTAAAACTAATGAATGAGTGAATGGAGAATACATGGTATGTTCTACTCAGAGAGCCTTGGAGCTGTAAATAATTAAAATGTCACAGGGAATGAGATGTTTTAGCAGAAGTGTCGGGGCAGCAAAAACAGGGGCACAATGAACTAAGTCTAAGTTTGCATTCTGCAAGTTGGCTTGATTGGAGCTTTGGCAAATCCATGGTATTTTTCCTGAGCTCCTGTTACCAGTTTCAGTGCCCTCCCAATAAAGATAAAGGACACTTTGGGACTTCCTGAGAGGAAGGAGGTGACACTCCCACTCTGCCTATTCAGGCCACATCTGGGGCACGGGGCTCAGTTCTTGGAGCCGTGGTTTAAATAGGACTTTGGTAAGATAGAAGGTATCTAGAGGTGGGTGATCAGATCAGTAAATAGTTTGGGCACCACGCTACTGGAAGGGCAGGTGAAGGAACTGGGGATGGTCAGGCTGGAGAAAAGACTTATTGGGGGGATGTGATAGCTGTCTTTAAGTATTTTAAGGGCTGTCATGCAGAAAAGGGATTCAACTTGCTAAATCTGACTGCAGAAACAACAAATGCAACCTTGAAAAGAGGCACATTTCTACTTAACTCTAAGAGCTATCCCAAAATGAAATGGTGTCCTCCAGGAGATGGTGGGTTTTCTATCTCTGGAGATATTCAAGTAGAGACTAGATGACTACTCATCAGGGCTGCTGCCAGTGTGATTCCTGTTCAGGCATGTATTGAACTAGTTCCAAATATGAGATTCTGTGATTTTAGGAACAGCTTTCCATATAACAAACTAGCCATTCCAGGGAAGCCCAACTCCTATCTGCCCATGCTTTATAAACATAGCTAGTGGAAAAATGCTTGACACAAAAAACCAGGACTCACATTCTGGCTTTGCTACCTAATGCCAATGTAGCATTGTGAATGTTACTAAGCCTCTCAGTTCCCTTGCCTCAGAACAGTCAAGGTGTTAGATTGAACAAGACCCTACCAGGCCTAATCTTTGATCCTTTCATCCTATGATGCTATTCTTGTCTGTTCTTTTTCCAGGTCTACATCTCTTTCAAGAATTTTCTGCCAGATCCCACCACTCCTTATGAAAGTATCTTTCCTTTTTTAAAAACCCTTCTCTTTGCCCATTTCTTTTTTTAATAATATACATCCCTCCATTCTAATTACTCTAACTTGCCTTGTCTCTTGTCTTCCATACCCTTTCAATTAGAGATCTTCTTGAAGCTATGATACCTAGAACAAAAAATTTTTAAAAGGAAAGTAAATCAATAACCAATAACAACTACACTTAATGAGGTAATAAGCTAGTTCTCCCTCATTAGAAGGTTTTCAGCACAGGGTAGATGATCATTTATAAAGGATGTTACTGAAGAGATTCTTGGTATTGAACTATATTCCTTTTCAGAGCCTTTTCAATGTTCTCTAATTCTTCCTTGAGCCAGGCTAGAGACAGGCAAAACCCCAAAAGAGATCTTGATAAGAGCAGACATCTTCTGCTGTGACACAATCCATATTACCATTAGAAGACAACTCACTCAATATTTCCAACCCACACATGATGACTTTCA
This sequence comes from Gracilinanus agilis, assembly GCF_016433145.1. Lineage (NCBI taxonomy): Eukaryota > Metazoa > Chordata > Mammalia > Didelphimorphia > Didelphidae > Gracilinanus > Gracilinanus agilis. The sequence goes on along the minus strand of NC_058131.1, from coordinate 652,087,153 downwards.
TGTTAGATACCAGTTAGTCATTTTTATCTGTCTTACTTTAGAGCAGTGGTTCCCAAACTTTTTTGGCCTACTGCCCCTTTTCCAGAAAAAAATATTACTTAGCCCCTGGAAATTAATTATTTTTTATTTTAATAGCAATTAATAGTAAAGATAAATGCACCTGTGGCCATCACCGCCTCCCTGGATCGCACCCACCAGGGGACAGTAGCACCCACTTTGGGAATCCCTGCTTTAGAGGGATTTAGTTACTTTCTTCCATTCTTCATTCCTTTAAAACTCGAGAAGTGGTATGCTGGTATTGTCCTTTGTACTGAAAGAGGACCAAAATGGCATCACTGGTGATATCTTTTGACTTGTACATAAATTGGAATTAAGTAAGGAAGAACTGCACAAAATCAACAGCCTCACTCTTTTTCGGTCATCAAAGTCCAGTGGCAAGACAAAAGTCAAGATGACTGGTGATGGTTCAAGATGCAGTGGATGATTTTGGCACATCTGACATCTCACCAAGCTCTAAGCCTCACAGTGCCTGCTTCAGCTGCCTTCATGGCCTTTGGAACAAATTGTTCTCATCCATCCTTTCTGCCAAGGGAAGTCTTCACATGCCTCTTAACCTGGTTTAGTCCACCAACCCAGTCAGTTTACCAGGGAGTGGTTACTGCACGTGCTACAGCTTCTTGGAGCCACAGGTGAGAGCTAGGTGGTATGTGTCCAAGCAAGAAGTATCCTTGCACAATAATCCTCTCAACCAAAGTTTCACAGCATTTGTGGTAAAATCAGAAGTAAAACTAGAAACCTTTCTTGTAAATCCTTAGTACACTTGATAGTGTTTCTTCCTGATGAATGAAATGTGTTTCTGTCATGGGGTATTCGATAGAGTGCTGATCTTGAAACTGCATTCATGTTCTGCCTCTTACACATTATCTGTATGGCCATGAACATACCACTTAGTCTCTCTGAGACTGTTTCCTTTTGGGGATAATAATACCTCACAAAGTTGTTGTGAAACTTAAATAAGACAATGAGTACAAAATGCATTTCTAGCCTTACATCCCTATATAAATGTCATCTATTTATAAAAAGGAATATTTTGTACATCAGTGATTCCCAAAGTGGGCGCCACCGCCCCCTGGTGGGTGCTGCAGCGATCCAGGGGAGCGGTGATGGCCACAGGTGCATTTATCTTTCCTATTAATTGCTATTAATTTTTTTAAAAAATTAACTTCCAGGGGGCTAAGTAATATTTTTTCTGGAAAGGGGATGGTAAGCCAAAAAAGTTTGGGAACCACTGTTGTACATAAACAAGACCAGATAGTTCAAGGAAATGGTCCACTTGGGGTGAATATTCACAACCATCCTATTTGCTGGGAAGTCTGATGGTTTGCTAATAAACAATGAGAAGAATATCAAGAGCAAGGTGTTATTATTCCTTAGAGATATGAGTCAAACTTACCTATGGCTCTTGGACATGGCCTGTTCCAATAGCTTATTCTACTCCTCTCTCAAGACCAAGAGATAAAGACAAGAAAGGAAGAAAAGAGAGAGATTTTACAAATGGTGTTGAACCTGAAATGAGTCATATTAGAGAAAGTAGCAAAAGATTTTGAAGAAATTGTTAAAAAATGGGCATTGCTATTGAAGCCACTACCATTATGTTCCTCCTCATTGAATGTGCCCTGACTCCTCTTTTTTTCTTTTCATATTTAAATATTGATTTGGATCAATTGTGCATTTAATATGCAGACACTTCTGGGAAACTTCTATGTACAAGGGAATAGGCAAAGTATTAAAGAGACATAGCACAGTGCCTGGCACATAGCATGTATTTAATAAATATTATTGATTGACTGATTGGTGGATAGAGGTCTAGGTCATTGCAATAATCCTCAAAGGGCTTAAAGTCTAAGGAGAGAGGACTTTTAATGGAGTAATTAAAGTAATGTGTATAGGCAGAACATAGCCTACTGAATGACTTATACCATTTATGTTAGGCATCATATCACACCCAGATTTGATGAAATAGACTCCATCTTAAAAACAACCCAAAGGCCAAGAAATTGCTCTCTAAGGTCTGTGTTTGCTACAAGGAAATGCGCAAGAAAAATAGCACAGCTAGATGGACATTCTTGAATTGCTTTTTTAAAATAATTTTTTATGTCTTCTTTTTTTACATCACAATTATTTCCCAAAGTACTTTTCTCCCTCCTCTCCCTACAAGCCTCTTTGCTAAATAAAAATAGCTCATCAAAACCAATTTATTCTAAGTTCATTTGTCTTTTTGTATTGTTTTCAATGACCCTATTACAATGATCATGTCAATTGTTTTGATTCTACATATAATACTGCACCAGTTCACAAGTCTTCCCTCATTTAACTAAATTCCTCTTATTTGCCATTTATTATAGTGTATTATGTTCTATTTTATTAATATGCCACAATTTTCCAACCATTTCATAACTGATGGGCATCTACTTTATGGCTAGTTTTTGCTACCACACAAAATGCTGATGAGAATATTTTTATATTTAAGGAACCTTTCTGTTGTTATTGACTTCCTTGGAGAACACACTCAATATAGGATTATTGGGACAAATGATATAAAGCTTAGTAACTCTTTTTCACATAATTTCAAGTTGTTTTCCAAAAGCAACAAGTGGTTCCTTCCACAGTCTTAGTATGTCTTGTCAGGAGCCCACAGTGCTTCCAACACTGGCTATATCATCTTTTATCTTTATATTTTTTTGCTGATTTTATTGATATGAAATAAAACCTCAGGAATTTTAATTTGTATTTACTATTAGTAATTTAGGTTACTGCAATAATAAAAATAATTAATTTATGGTTACTAATTGTTTCTTTTTTTTTTTGCAAGCTTTATCCTAAATCAGTATCTCCAAAAGGAATCATTTCTTCAAATATATGGGAGTGGCATGGGGAGAGGAGGAGAAGAACAGGGGAGTATCTTTAACTTGGGCGATATCTGCCAAAATTTTCCCAAAGAGTAGAGATAATTCATTGACCTAGAAAAGAGGAAGGAAAAAAATTTCATTAAGTTTGTTGTTGGCAACACCAAATGATACAAAGTAATCAAGGAAAATGACTACTGAGTAGAATGCACAGGATTAGAAAATTAGCTGACCTCTAGAGATCTTAAACAGGATTTTCAGAAGAGTGTAAAAGGCAGACATTACATTATTGGGGAGTGGATGTCAGAAGTGCAACTAGGGAATGGCCATCTGACCTTTGTCCCAGTGTAGAAAATTTCAAGAGTGATGATAGCACTATATCATGGTTTCTTCCCATGCTTATTTCCATTCCCATTGCAGCAGGGTTGGCTACATCCTGAGAACTTCTCCACCATTCCACCATCACTCCCTCCAAGCTTTGAAATTTTATAGTTTCCTGGGACATACTCCTAGAAGCCTCAACCTAAGAGAATTTACCACCTCTCTTTCCTTGAAACTTTAGGTGTGAAATTTCTAGTTATAGTTCTATTTTATGAAAAAGAAAAAGAAGAAGCAAATATAAGACTTTTGCAAATAAAATCTAAAGAAGAAAAAGAATAGGATCATATGTTTTTCTCACTCTATTATTCCTCCCCTTTCTCACAAATTCACATCATTTCTTTGACTTTGAAGTTTCTAATTCATTATTGTAAAGTGACTGAGCTAAGACTTTCTGTCAGGCATTCTGGCTTCAAAACATTTGATCAGCAAGACAAGCACAGCCCTGCCTACATCAGCTCTCTTGCTTCATTTCTTTACAAACTACATTGCCCAACTTGGAGCAGATGCCTTGAGCCAGCAGCACAGCAAGAGAATTTGGATACACTTTCCACCTAGTAGCCATTGCCTTTGTCGGCATGTGCATCATTCCAGTCCCCTGCTGACCAGATGATTCCTTCAGCATCTTATTTGAGACATCAAACCCTTATCCTGATGGAAGTCATTGATTGAGGAAGCAGCCTGCCTTTCATACATCATTGTGAATGAGAATCATTTCCGGATTTAAATTGTTCTTTAAGGATGCTTTTATTGGTTTTATGATTAGGTCAAAAGGATAGAGCTTTCAGAAAATTCCTTTCCACCTGTAATGGAAAGGAATTTTTCATGACAAAAGGATTAAACCACAGAAAAATGAGTTGTCTACTGAAAAGCAAATTGTCTGGAGAGCTCTCAGTCAACAGATATGACCACAGCATTGTCCTTGAAAAGAAAGATTGTTAGAAACAATTTAGTTTTTAGTATTTTCTTCTTTGCAAAACCTCAAAGAACTCTGACCTTGGAGCTAATCTCCCCATGACAACTATAGAATCATAAAGGGGACAGGATGTTTGGGATCATCTAACCTCATTATTTTTTAGATGAGGGAAACTGAGGTCTAGAATGAATAAGTGACCAACCCAAGATCACACAGGTAGTAACAGAATGAGATTCAAGCCCAGGTTCTCTGAAACTGGTTCTAACACCCTTTCCATTGCTCCTTATAGTTTTTTTTTTCCTTTCAACTTGAAGAAAGGAGGCCAAAATCAGTCCTATGATATAAATTTACACAAGCCAAAAGAATAACTCAAAGACTAGAACCAAGATAATTGGGCCATTTTTAAAATTTTTTTTCATTAGCAACTTCTACCATTTATTAATTCATTAGCAGCTCCCACCATTTATTGACACTATGTAGATTTAGTACAGACACTGAGACTTGCCCATGATGCTCTTGATATATATGATGCCCTCACATTCTGCCAGTTCTTCTTTAGCAGAGAAACCAGGATATAGACAGTCAGATGGATGTTGTAGACAAGCTCATCATCTGTCATCTTCACGTGGCCAACAGCCACCTCCAAACACAGCACCTTCTTCATCTGGAACTTGATAGTAGATTTAACCTCATCGACCTTTGCCACCATATTCTCATTGTGGGGGAGCAGAGATGGAAACTGGTAAGCTTTGTTCAGACCAGGACCCAGGATTCGAGGAATTTGCTTGATCAAAGACTCAAAGGCCAAAAAGACATCATACTTTTTAGCCGGTTACTTGACCAATTTCTTGTTCTTGTTCAAAGAGCATATATTCTTTTCAGATAGCTAACCTGGCTATCAGGAAATGACTGCCATTAAGACCATAAACATCAACAAAATGCTATTTTTTAAATGGGGTATAGGGGAAGACTGAATGAAGACTGCTGGAGCCTTAACTAGGTTGGATAACCAGCTTTGACCCAAAGTTCCACCATCTTTAATGATGTGCTTCCTCTCCATGGAGGTCATTTGTCAGTCTGTGCCCACAAAAAGATTGTTTTTACTCCTTCGCCCAACTCATGGGCCACCAAACCTGCCCGCCCTAGGGTCCCATCTTTGTGAAGTTGCTCTCCTGGAATCCACCTTCTCTCACTGTTGTGTTCCAATTCTTGCATCTAGAACAAATTCAGTTGAGAATGGGGCAGAGTAGGGCTTGAGGGGGGAATGGTTCATGCACAATAGATGCCAAGATTTTTTATGTATTGACAGTCCTTATATTGTTTGATTGGGGAATTAAATAGTATGCTGCTTGGATTCCTATTATGATGCCTTCTGCTGGAGAATGGGACCAGCTGCTCTTTAGTTTGTAAATCCAGTTTTTGCTCCCCAAATGAATTTGTCCTGGCAATAAGGATTCCTGGCTATAGCTCTGAACATAGCATTGATTTATGTATTTTATTCAGTGATCAGTCCTTTAACAGCACTCAATACGTATTCTATTTTAACAGGACACAGAAAAAATAAATTGTAAAGTTTCATCAATGGCTATAATCGCATAGTTCTTCTGTCAATGAAGAAAATCAGGACAGAGATGGCCTATTAGTGAATCTATTTCCACTCTAAGGGATCAACAGAAATTTGTTGGTTAGGTAGCATAGTGGCCAATGTCTTCTCTAGTACAATATGAACATTTTAGACTTCTACTTTTGTTCTTGGGGAAATGTTCCTTCATCTAATGGATCTCACAATTAAGGAAGCTTTCTTGATGTTTGGCCTAATTTCCTTTCTGATAATTTTATCCCAGCCTTCCTCATGATATCTCTTACACTATTCTACTCTGTCTTCAAGCCAGAAACCATTGGGGGGGGTGTTTTGCTGATGATTTGTTTCCTTTTTTTTAATTAATATTTTTAAAAATATTTAAAGCAGGGGCAGCTGGATGGCTCAGTGGATTGAAAGCCAGGCCTAGAGACAGGAGGTCCTAGGTTCAAATCTGGTCTCAGACTCTTCCTAGCTGTGTGACCCTGGGCAAGTCACTTGACCCCCATTGCCCACCCTTACCACTCTTCCACCTAGGAGCCAATACACAGACGTTAAGGGTTTAAAAATGTAAAAAAAAAAAAAAAGAATCATAGTTGCTAAAGTTGCCTAGCCCTGTAACAAATACAATTAATATAGAAGGATATATATAAAAGATATTAGGGTTTAAAAAAATTTTTTTAAATAAAAATGTTTAAAGCACTTCTAAATCAACCCCACTTGTTTATACAACATACTTATGATAAAATAGTATGAAAGTAAAACAAATCAATACATCCACATTGTCTAACTTAATTATATACCTAGAATCCACTACCTTTCCCCTGAGAGATACAAGCTGGTCAATGAAGTGATCATAGCTCTCATGCCTTTCTTTTTTATCTAAAATAAATTTTGTTTTTATCTTTTTTATATTACAAAAATTTCCCCCAGTTTTTCTCCCACTTCTCCCTCCTAGAAAATAATCTCTTATAATAAAAAGTATTTTTAAAGGAAAAAAAGAAAAAAGATCAGTGAAGCTGATCAGTACTGTTCTGATGCCTTCCAGTGCCATTTCTTTTACATTATTATGATCATTGTATAAATCATCATTGTCATGGTTCCACTTATATCACTCTGTGGAAGTATTCACCAAAATTTTATTCCTTAAGACAAGGTAAGAAAAAGACATTTCAAAATAAAAGCTAGTGAATATGATGCTTTGCCATTAGCTGTTTAAGTCAGTACAAAAGTGACACAGTCAACTTAGCTTCAAATCCATAACCTTTTCTAGTAAAATCCTATTTCCACAAAGCAACAACTATAAGAGAGACTACTAGAATACAGCTGGGACCAATGGCAGACACTTGGGATTCTAGCCACAAAGTCTCCTTTCCTCTTTTAGGAAATATCCTCTTGTTGGGGATAAGAACATGGAAGCCATAAAAATGTAGCTCCATGTGTGTGATATAAAAGAATGGAAAGGTTGGCTGACACAATTTGTACAGCAGAGAAAACACAAGCCTCAGCAAGTATCCAAAGTGAAAGCAATTTGGAAGTGGTCTGGGGGAGAGCAATTCCCTCTCCAACAGGTATAAACAAACCTAAACTGAAGCTTTTTACACAAATGATTATAAATAAAAGCAAAAATTTTGTCAAAGCAATGGCGTACCTGCAACATATTGGCCCCTTGGTGTCATTTGAAGAAAATTAATGTGGAGGGCCAAAGAGATAGAGTCGGCAATATGTAATGCTCCAGAGACCTGCTAGGGATTTTGCTCCTAGTGAGGCAGAAATAAATGCTCTTGGTAAACCTTAAGGGAGAAATAAGACATGTGCATAAGTAAGATTAATCAGCAAAGCTCCTGTCTACCTAATGAGTCATCTTTGACATCATAAAACTTGAAGAAAAAAAACACAAGGTTGCTACATGTCAAATCAGTGCTACCTCAGACAAAGAAAAATGAGAGAAGCCTGAGAACATAACAACTGGGCAACTATAGTGAAGGACAGTTAATAGATATGAGCAAGGCATAAAAAAAGAACCCAAACAATCAATGCCTCAGATGCTTTATTACTGTGTTGATGCCACCTAATACAGGAAGCCCATCCAGAATCCCATTGGTTATTAGTATTCTCTCATTCTTGAAATTATTTTTACTCTATAGTTTCTAGATATTTACATACCAAATGTGGGTTCTCCCCCCCCCCCCCAGGAGGTTCCTTGAGGGCAGAGATTATATTCCCATCATTATCCCAATGCTTTGTATAGTTTTTGTTGTTTGAATGTTATTTCGTCTGTGTAGAGGAACTTCTAGTGTGAAAAATCCCTTTACCAATGCTATCTAACAACAAATAATCTTAGAGAATTGACATGGGGGTATGGCCACAGAGCCAGTGTGTGTCAAAAACAAGATATGAATACAGAGCTTCTTAACTCTAAGGCCAACTCTCTGACTTTTTGTAGGTAATTGATAAATATTTGTTGACTTCAACTAATTCCAAATTGTACTTTCTTAGAGGACAAAAACAAGAACAATGGCCAAAGACTTTTCTTTCTTGGTACAAAGGCAAGCAAAGTTTGAGGTTTAATTCACTCTCTCTAGCATTGACTTTTTTTTCCAATTTCCCTCTTCTTCTCCTCATGGAGAAATTTCTGAGTTATATCTATTTTTTAAACAAAATAAACTCTTAGCCCAATCTGACTTGAGACTTAGTGCCAGCCTACAGAGAGATATGTAAAATGAAGAGAAATCGCATACTAGGACTAGTAAATCTCAATTAGACAGATGAACAGATGAATCTATTGTTTATGCTTATTCTTTCCCTCCTAGATCATATGGTCTAACTGCTGCCTGAAACACAAATCCTCTCCACTGCATCCCTAAGAAGAGATTTGGTCATTTCCTCATCTAAGCTTAGTCTGACTAAAGAAGTCGAATGAGAATTTGAGACACCAGGTAAGTTCTTTACTGATAGTAGAAATTCAGCCAAGAGCTTAAAGCAAGCTTCCCCCTTTCCTAATGCATAGCAAATTTTGTCCCAGACTTTATTTTTATTGTGTATTTTTTTAAATGTGTTTCTTAAAAGCAATTGATTGTGAGGTAGGGGAAAGTTTTTTTTTAATCTAATCTCATTGCTCTTTTTCATTTTATTGGATTGTTTAATCCATTCACATTTAAAATTATGAGAATTAAGATTGTATTCTGCTATTTGTCTCTAATAAGGTTTTTTTCTCTCAAAATTAGAATCTTTATTTTTTCCTCTGAGGAAATAGTACATTGTCTCATCAGTTACTTTAGCTTAATGTACTCTCAGGTAACCCTATTCCTACTGACTCTCTTCCTTCCATCTTCAACCCACCCAATTGTTTGTTATTCTTTCTCTAATTTTAGAATTTTTCTGAAATTATTTCCTTTTTCTTCCTTCTTTTTATTTAGTTATCTAAATATTCCCCTCTTTTTGTATTCTCTCACTTAAGTAACCAAGTAAAATGCCCCTTCTTCTCCCATCAACTTGTTTTATTTGTTTAAAATTTTTAATGCTTTTTTTCTTTAAAAGGACTTATTTCCCTTATTCTCATCATTATTTTTTTCTCTTTTTTCTTATTCAAGCATTTTATTCTTTTATTTATGGCCCCTATACTTTTTTTAAGTCTATATTCCTCATGGAATTAAAGCTTCAAAAATAGTCATTTTGAGTTCTTGCTTCTAAAAACTTTCTCTATTACCATCTTGCCTATCTTGCCTCTTGCCCTTTCTTTTGTTGTGCTTCTCTTTTGTTGTTGTTGTTGTTCAGTTGTATCTGATGTGAAGATAGGATTAACTCTTCCCCTTGTCTATTTTTAGCTAAACAAATTGTATAAATGGAAATTTTAAACCTTGGACTTCATCCCCCACAAGTTCTTTAGTTTTCCCCAAATTCCCTTTAATCTCTCCTGCTCCTCCATGTTTGTGTGGTTGTGTTATTGTTTAATAGTTAGCTGTAACTCCTCCCTCTCACTCTTTGCTTCCTGGGAGAGAGCTGGTTAGTACATTTTAGTTAATCTCTTTTGTTAGTTTACTATTACTAAAATATTCATAAATATAATATTTAGTATTTTGCATATTAATTTTAATCTTCACAAAATCAAGAACTCAAAGCACCCCTACTTAACACTAAGTAAGAGAATTCACAAGTCACTTGCTAGAGTAGATCACAACTCCAGAGGCCACTGCCCTGCCCCTGGGCAGTGCTAAGCAAATTGAAAGACTGAAATTGATTTCTGTAAAGTGGAGAAGGGACAGGAAGTGATGTGGGAAAAGGACTATAAAAAGTCCTGAACTTTCTATCCAAGGAACTTCTCCTTTGGAGTTCCTCTTTGGAGACTCTGTGTTGGTGAGCTTTTCTGAAGGAGGATACTTTTCCCCTTTTTCCCAGATGAGTAGCTGGCCTTCCTTTCCTGGCTTTTGGAGAGATTGGTTCTGGAGATTCCTGCCTTGACTTTGGAGGAGGCTGCATTGGCTGGCTGAAGACACTGCAGGGACTTCTGACTGAGGATTATCTGGGAAAGTCTTGGGGTAGCCCTGCTGGGGCTGAGCCTGGCTTCTCAGGAGAAGGACTGTTAGGCTTATTAGATTCTGCCTCTTTATATTTTTCCACTTTCACTCTTTCTGCCTCTTTGTAAATAAAGCTGCTAAAAGTCATTTTGACTTAAGCTGTAATCTTTTTAAATTTGCAATATTACTTTAGAACTTTCATATTTAGCATAAAACCTAATTTTAAATTCTTATACTGACTTTTCATGACACCAGGACCATAGCCTTTCATGAAGTAGTCAGCACTACCCTCTGTAAGGGTGAAATGGGGATTTTACAGGTTCAATATATTAAAAGGTGGTCTCCAGAGGATTGAACTATTATCAATCCTCAATTAAGAATAATCTCAAGTCAAAATTGACTTTTATGGAAGTTTATTTACAATTAGGAAGGTTGAAGGTAGGGAAATTGAGAGAGAGAAACTCTGGCCCGGACCAGAGGCCCGAACCAGTTAAGAATTTAGAGGCCCGGGGCAGCTGGGTAGCTCAGTGGATTGAGAGCCAGGCCTAGAGACGGGAGGTCCTAGGTTCAAATCCGGCCTCAGACACTTCCCAGCTGTGTGACCCTGGGCAAGTCACTTGACCCCCATTGCCTACCCTTACCACTCTTCCACCTATAAGTCAATACACAGAAGTTAAGGGTTTAAAAAATTAAAAAAAAAGAATTTAGAGGCCCCAGCAAAGGAGCACAGAGGCTAATTAAACAAGGCTTCTAGCCACAAGGCCTTTTACAATTAGAGAGGCAAGAGAAGCCTCCTTGAGGGTAGAGCCTTCAGAAACACCAAGGGAGGAGAAAGGAAGTCAGCCTAACTTATCCATGTGACAATTCAAAGGGAAGCAGTCAGAGATCCCACCAGAGTCTCATCATTCCAACACTCCTCCATGAACCAGAAGAGCTCCTCACCAAATGATCTCTTCCACCAAAGACCCCAGCTGACTGAGGACCTTCTCCTTTTAAAGGAGTCACTTATGCATCACTTCTTGTACCTCCCTCCTAATTTGCATGTCCAATCAAAATAGACAATTCTCATAGATCACCTACGGGGCGGGTCCATTGATTCTGGTTCATCCCTCACTCTAGCACACCTGAGTTACAGACCTCCCAGAATTAGAGGTGTTCTCAACCTTTGGCAATTAACTCTTAAGATGGGCAGTGTAGACTTAATCTAATTATCACACCTCTGACCATCTCCAGGATTTTTTCCCTTTTCCCTAAGAAATCCTCTCTGAGTCCTGGTTCTCACACTATTCTTGATGTCATTGATCCCCAGGAGCTCCACTTCTCCTTTTCCTGAGGCAGAATGAGTAGTCTCTCTAAGGATCTTACATGCTGTAAAGTCCTTATATCTTCTTTCTCCCATTGGAGGGCTCTTCAGTAGGAACCTTCCCTCCATTGAACCAAAATTTCTCTTTTCCCTTCCATTTCAGTCCTTCCCTTTACCTTCTCATTTTTTCTCCTATAGACCCATTTCTTCATGAGAGACAAGAGTTAGTTTCCTTTATTGGTAACCTTTAGCTCTATTAGGTTATATCACATATTCCATATTTTCTTTTTCTCTTTTCTATTCTGGAGTTTACCACCACCACCACCACCACCACCACCACCACACACACACACACACACACACACACACACACACACACACAGACACACACACACACACACACTCATTCTCCTGGAGGCAAGGTGTTGTAAGATTTAGTCTTATAATGTCTCAGGTCTGTTCCTTCACTAATCACTTCTATTTTAAGACTACTTTCACCTTTACCTGCCTTTGTTCTTTGAGAAAGGAATCTCTTAATGGCCCCTCCATTAGAGTTGTTAACGCTATAAGTGTCTTTCTCTTTTTAGGGTATTTTTTCTTCCATTTTCCTAGGAGCAATTTATTCATTATCTGTCTTCCATGTTTGTTGAAACAATTTACCTTTCTTGAATTTCTGTTGTCTGGAAAATTTAAGAGTAGATAATTTATTTGGGTCTAGTTTTCATTGTAGGAATGCTTCAAAAGTCCATTGGCAAACATTTATTAAACTTTTACTATGTGCCAAAAGAAGAAAGGCAAAAGGCAGGCTTTGTTCTTTTTTTTTGGTAAAGATTTTTTATTTTACCAATATTACATGTAATAGCAATTTTCCACTTAAGTTTTCTAAAGTTATATGATCCAAATTGTCTCCCTCCCTCCCATCCCTCACTCTTGCCTGAGATGGTAAACAATTTTATTTAGGTTATACATGTATTATCAAGTAAAACCTATTTTCATATTGTTCATTTTTGTAAGAGAATAATCCCATAAAACCAAAAACTCTAAAATAAAAAACCATATAAACCAAAGTGAAAAATAGTATGCTTTAATCTACATTTTGACTTCCAAAATTCTTTCTTTGAAGGTAGATAGCATTCTTTGTCATAAATCCTTCAGAATTGTCCTGGATCATTGTATTGCTGAGAGTAGCTAAATCTTTCACAGTTGATCATCACACAATATTGCTGCTGCTATGTACAGTGTTCTCCTGGTTCTGCTTATTTTACTCTGCATCAGTTCATGGAAGTCTTTCCAGTTCTTTCTGAAATCATCCTGTTAATCATTTCTTATACCACAGTAGTATTTCATCACCATCATATACAACAATTTACTCAGCTATTGCCCAGTTGATGGACATACCCGTAATTTCCAATTCTTTGCCACCACAAAAAGGCAGACCCTGTTCTAAAGGAGCTCACAATCTGATGGGAGAGACATACCAACATATATGTGCAAAAGAGCCATGTATAGGATAAGTTGGAAATAATCAACAGAATGGAAAATCAGGAAAGGCTTTCTATAGAAGGTGGGATTTTAGCTAGAACGCTTTCCTTTAGGTTTGGTGAAGAACCACACCAACTGGTGTCTTTTCCCTTTGTCCTTTTATTTTTCAGCTCTCCATATCTCAGAGCATAATGCCACCCTGAACTGCCAGCTAGACCAAGTCTCTTTGTTTTGGTTTTCATAGAAAGGGAGAAGGGGAGAACTAGGTTCTGTTGCAAACCCATGGATCAGTTTCTATAGCCCTGCCAGAGCATGGTGGCTGCTTATGGGAGGGGAGTGTTGAGAGACCTCCTTAGGTATCAGGGATCAGCATTGTCTCCTACCTTGTTAGGGTTCTTGGTGTCTTAGACTTTAGAGACAGCTGAAATTGCTACGACTTTTTCACCTTGCTACTATTTTAGAGAGGCTTGAGGAGTTGTAAGGAACACAGAAAGTGTCTAATTCTCCATCCCATTGGTCAGATCACTTTTTCCAATCTCCCAAAATTGCTTCTTATGCTTGTGATGACAAAAGCCAGACCTTAGGCCACTGTCTGCACATCCAGCCAATAACTCCAGTACAATACAAGGACAGAGACAGGCTCTCTAATGAAGTCCTTCATGTGTCAGTACTCCCCTGACGTATCACGACACCAGATTTCCAAGGAGAAAACTGTTAAATGGTAGAGAAGGTGGTTATTAAATAGGGATTGGACCCAGTTAAGCAGATTTAAAAGTCTTTCCCAGGTACTGGCAAAAGCTTAAGGCTAGGGGTGGATAATATGGAATCCAGTGCATACAGCATTCTTTGACAGGTCCTCAGTGAGATCTTTTCACATAGCCATCTTAACAAACAAACTGGATACTACTTTTTTAAAAAAAATCAATAAATGAATACTTATAGTTGGGTAATATGGCTAACAACTGCATTTTTCTCTACAACAGCTCAGCAATGGTTAAAATCATAGGCATACACAGGGCATGGATCAGGGATGCCAGCACACTGGGACCCACCTGGCCCACCCTCTCTTTGCATAGCTATGGTCTTAATAATTCACCAAAATTGACAAAACAGCACCACTACTTAAAATGGGTTTTATACAATGGAAGAACAATGGAAGAACACTGGATTGTTGTCTGCAATTACCACCCCCCTTTCCCTCCCTGCAACCCCCAAATCTTCTTTGCTCAGAGATGACACCTGGTGGTGCTTTTCATGAATTAGGACTCATCTGCTTGACCAGTCCTTTATGTAACATAACGAATGGTTCTGTGTGTTATAATGGATGGGGTTCTGCTAAAACACTCACACACATATGCACACACAAGGCTAGAACAATGGTGAAAGCAACTGAATGAACCAGAACTAAAGAACAGAGAGGAATAGAGTATACTTCTGATAATTTAAAAACTGCAAACTTAGCAACCATCCACAAAAATAAACACAATTTTAAAATTATAGAGTGCAACATATATATCCTTGTTGTTGTTGCTGTTATTTCTATTTTATATTGACTGCTGAGTGTGTATGACTCTTAAGTCCATGAGTATGGATTATAGTCAAGGGAGTTTTATGATCTACGACATATGACTTGGTCCCTATTTGAAGCAGTAACAGATACTGGATGATCTCACCCCATCATTTTGTGATGGCAAATGGTTTAGAAATATATCTCTTTCTGCTAGTTGCATCAATCTAATTAAAAGAACTACAATACAAGTGCCTCTAGAAATTACTCTCTGTTAGAATAATTCCTAGGTTTGACTTTGAATCCTACTCTGAAATAATAAAAAATATAAACTACACCACGAAGCAAAAGTATTGGCAAAGTTGTGTCCTTGTGTTATGGATATGATACGGGTTAAAGGGTGCAAGGTTAACCCAATGGAGCTTCAGGCCACTGCTACCTCCTTACCAGCTGCCTTCACATCCTGGAAAAACGTCTACTTTGAGATCTCCTTCCTCCAGACCACCATTTTGGGAAGGGCCCTTTCCATGTTCACTTCAATCCTATATTTACTCACTCAGTGACTCTCTGACCTCCCTGCTAGCCAATTTGTCTTGGCCTTGGCACTATTTCTACCCTCTCCCTTCCTCAACTCATCTTGCAGCTATATGGCACTGTGGATAAAGTTCTGGGTCTGGAATCAGGAAGACCCAAGTTCAAAATGATTCCTAGCTATAGACTTGGGCAAGCTATTCAACCTCTGCTTGCCTCAGTTTCCTAAACTGTAAAATGGGCATAATAATGGCACATGGGTAACTAGGTAGCACGATATAATCAGAAAAACTCATCTTTCTGAGTTCAAATCCAACCTCAGATGTTTATTAGCTGTATGACGTTGAGCAAGTCACTTAACCCATTTGTAAAATGAGCTGAAGAAGAATATGGCAAACCACTCTAGTATCTTTGCCAAGAAAATTCCAAATGGGGTCATGAAGAGTCAGACATGACTAAAACTACTCAATAACAATAACAAACAGCATTTATTTTCCAGGGTTGTCTTGAGTGTCATATGAGGTATTTGCCAAGTGCTTGGTACAGAGCAGGTGCTGTATAAATGTAGCTTATTATTGTTATTACCTGATGTGCTATGTTCCCCCAATAGAATGCCAACTCCTTGAGGGTTGGGATTGTTATTCTTGCCAGTTCTTGGCACAGTGCCTAGAAGGCAGTTGTTGTTGCTGTTTGTCCTTTGTTTTTGAAGAGGACCAATGACGTCACCAGGTGATGTCTTGACTGATGCATGAAAGTGAAGCAGAGTTACTCAGAGTCATCTGCCTCACTCTCTTTTCCAGAATCATCGAAGTCCAGTGGCAAGACAAAAGTCAAGACACATGCCTAGGATGCAGTAGATGACTTTGGCATTTTTTTTAACCCTTACCTTCTATCTTAGAACCAATACAAGTATCAGTTCCAAAGTGGAAGAGCAATAAGGGCTAGGCAATTAGAGTTAAGTGACTTGTCCAGAGGTCACACAGCTAGGATATATCTGAGGCCAAATATGAACCCAGGACCTCCCATCTCTAGGGTTGGCTGTCTATCCACTGAGCCATCTTGCTTCCCTGACTTTAGGATCTTTTGATGTTTGATCAGGCTCTAATCATTCCATACTACCTGCTTCAGCTACTTTCATTGCTATTGGAATTCTACTGTATATATTCCATATTGATCAGAGTAAAGGACACTTCTGAGTACAGACTGCCTTCCTAGAATTAAATCTCTTTGAGAAGAGCCTAGATGATGAGCAATGAAAAATAATACTGATTAAATAAAGGCTGCTCTTTACTGAATTCAATTAAATTTTCCAAACTTTTCTTCAGAGCCTCATCTTTGGCCACCACTTTGGGCTACAATGGCAAAAATACAGTTGCTTCCTACCCTCAAATGCCTCGCTGGTATTCGCCTGGTGCCAAAGTGTTGGAGAGGAGACTCAATCCATCAGTGCAGAACAGGGAGAGATCAAGATGAAGAAGAGATTCAGCCAAAGATCTCTGGGAAAATTCAAGGATAGTGAGAATGTTTTCAGCTGGGGTGACTCATGTGCAGAGGCAGGTAGAGGCATGTTATATCTGGGGGAAAAGTAGTTATCTGATTTGGCTGGAATACAGGGTATGAAAAAAGAGAATGATGGGAAATAAGATTGGAAAGATGGCTCAGGTTTTATACAAACTAGATTTGAGGGTTGGGGGGAAGTGTAGCCTGTATTCAAATCAATATGGTATTGATTAATGTCTGCTTCCTACTTAGAAGAAACATAATACCCCACTTAAAGCAAGGTCCAAAGGAAACAGGACATCCCAAGTACAAATTAAGTACACATGTCTTTACTTAACTATTAAACGCTGTGGTTAACTAAACATTTGCTTTCTTTTATAGAAAATAGAAAACTACCTTTTGCACAGGATGAGATGGCTTGGAGGGGCTGTGATCTACAAGATAAGAAGAAATAATACATTGATGTGGCAATTTCCCCAAAATAGTAAGGAACACCATTCCCTAATAGTGTAATAGTACTAGAATTAATTTAATTATTTTTCACCGTTGGCACTGTTCCTGACTCCATTATTTCTTCCTGTTTCCCTGTTCTAGCTCAATGGAAAAACCACTGGTTTTGGTGTCACAGGTACTGCGTTCAAATCCAATTTCTAATGCTCCCTCTCTATGGGTCTTTGGACAAGTCTTTTAACTTTTCTGGGACCGCCTCATCTGTGAAATGAAAAGGTTAGGCTACGTGGACTCTAAGACCCTTTCCAACTCTAAACCGATGATCCTAGATGCACCTAGGCAACTAGGTAGCACCATGGGTAGATCACCAGGTCTGGAATCAGGAAGACCTGAGTTCACATCTGGTCTCAGACATTTACTAGTTGTTAGGTCCTAAGCAATCCACTAAACCCCATTTGCCTCAGTTTCCACATCTGTAAAATAATCTGGAAAAGAAAATGGCAAACCACTCCAGTATCTTTGCCAAGAAAACCCCAAATGGGGTCGTTAAGTATTAAACATGACCAAACAACATAGAACACTGGACCAGGATGCAGGAAATCTTGAGCTCAAATCTTGTCCCAGATAGTTACTAGATTTTTTACCTTGAGCAAGTCTTTTCCTCCCTGACCCTTAATTTCTTCATCTATAAAATGGTGATAATAGAAACAATAATGAGGTTTTCTGTGCAAATCAAATGAATAACATCTCTAAAGCATTTTATAAATCTTAAAAGTGCTCTAGAAATATTAACTATTGTTATTACGATCATTATTATTAGCTATATCCTTTCTTGTTTTAAAATTGCCTTTTATTTCTTTCCATTTCTTCTTTGTTAGGTGAGATTATGCATTTGTGTGTGTCCATATATATATATATATAATATATATACATACTCAAACATACATGCAAAGATGTACAGAGTTGTATACATCTAAACATACATTTATACACATGTATGCATATTTTAAATGGATGTATATATTATCTTTGGACAAATCAAACCTAATTACCAAATTCTTATTCAAGAGTCTAGTTTCCATAGGTCTTACCTGGCTCCCCAATGGAGAATGAGTAGAAAGAAGAGGAGATTGAGGAGCCTTTACCCAATACATGCAGACCTGGTGAGGGATGAAGTGCTGCCATCTAGCCTTAGGGCATCCGGACTTGGGAAATTATAACCAAGGGGGCTATGGCTATCAATATCAGGATAAAGCCCTGCCTGGACAGATCCTGACCCCTCAAGACCTAGCAAGTCTGCCTTGGGAGAGTGATAAGCAGGGAAGATTTTTTTAACTCTTACTTTCCATTTTAGAATCAATACTAAGTATTGGTTCCAAGGTAGAAGAGTGGTAAGGGCTAGGAAATTAGGGTTAAGTGACTTGCCCAGGGTCACACAGCTAGGAAGTCTCTGGGACCAGATTTGAATTCAGGACTCCTATCTCTGGACCTGGCTCTCCATCTACTTAGCCACCTTCCTGCCTCGGCAGAGATTAGCTAGAAGATTAAACAGAGGTCAAAGTAATCAGTTAAAACAAACTTGAGCTGGTACAGGGCAAACCACAGAGATATTTAAAAGTATTCAAGCCTGATATATTAAAATTCAATTAATTTCATGGTCTGGCTACTATCATCATCTTCTCCAAGTCACAGAATCTCAGAATTGGACATACAAAACAAGAACCATATATTGCATCCTCAATTGAGGGAGAAGGAAATCCTGAGGACCCATACTATCAGATAGCTTCCTCATTTATATTAATTATTGTTACTAACAAAGTGCTAAACTCAGTTGTTTTTTACCCTGTTAAAAAGCTATGAATGCTCCTGGAAACCTCTAAATGACACCACTGACAAAACTCTTGTTGCCAGACCCTAGTTAAAACTCAAGTTGGAAGACACGTCAACCAACATGTACATGAACAAAAATCCAACAAATTCAAACATTGTACACAAATGAAAATCCATTCTATAACAACCCCAACGAGTGATTATCTAGGCTTTTTAGGAAGACCTCCCTCCTCCAGAGAAGTAATTCTATTCTATTTTGGGATAATTCCAATTACTAGGAAGTTTTTCCTTTACATCAATCCATTAACAAGGATTTATTGAGTCTTTTCTTTGTGACAGGCATCAAGCTACAACTTCCATGGTTGGTTCTTTCCTGACCTTCAAAATGAGTCTAGCATCTTTTTCATATAACAATTGGTATATCACCTCCTCCCAATATTCTCTTCTTCAGGCATTACCTCCCTCCATCATAAGATCAGAGCCCTGGAATTGGAAAAGACCTTAAGATGACAGAGTACAATAGATGAGAAAAAAGTACAGAGAAATGAAGTAATTTGCCCAAGGTCATAAAACTAAAAAAAAAAAATAATAAACCAAAAATTGGCAGAACTGAGATTTGAAACCCTGACTCTCAATCCTACATATTTTTCACTGGACCAATTCTTTCAACCAGTCCTCCTGTGGTCCAGGCTCAATCTTCTTACCTATCCTCATTGTTTTTGACTGGACCTTTCCAGTTGATCAATGTCCTTCTTGTACTATGGTGCCTAGAACTGAAGGCAGAATCCCAGCTAGATCTGATCAGGGCAGAATCCAGAGGAACGACTATTTCCCTCATTCTGGTTCACTTTCCTTTTTCAAGGGTCCAACAAGGCATTATTTTCTAGAACTCTATCACAATAGATTTAAAATTACTTTACCCTTAGTATATAATTGTAATTATATATGATAGCATCATATATAATAATTATAATAACATTATTTCCATCAATGCTAAGAAGTGTGATTTATTAATAGGTTAATATAGGATTCAAAGGATAATAACCGAACAGGTGTGTACAGTGAATTGCCTTCTATTTGCAAAGGTCTGTTCAAGGCACTGGCAATACAGAGTCAAACCAAGATATAGACCTTGCCCTTGAGGAGATTATGCAGAAAATGCTAGGAGAAATTTGAGAAATTTCCTATTAAAGATCCTAGATCTCTTCACTCAAGAGACTGATTCAAGAAGCTGACTGAGATCTCATCCAGAGAAAGTTCCTAATGTCAGACTCTTTTCTGTCACACCCAGGTTCATAGCTGATGCTAAAAGACAAAATGGCTTTCATGAACTTGAGACAAAGCCAAATTAAAAGTTAGCTAACATATGTTGAAAGGCTCTGCTGTATTCCCAGATGGACCTTGTACCCAAAAGAATCATAACTGTAATTTCTAAAGATGGAAACAGGAAGGAGGGGAAAAAATAAGTCAAGCAAATAGATTAATGAAATTATGATCCTATGAAAGAAGTTCTAAGGGGAAAAGAGAGAGATTGCAATACTCAAACATTGCCAGAAGGTGACAGCACAGGCAAAACTTAAAAATGATCAGCAGCCCAGATTGTTCAGGCACCAGAATTGATGAGAAATTCAGTTGATAGAATAATACCACAGATTAAGAGACTGGACTCAGGAGCACAAAGTTTCTTGGGTTTAGAGTCACTTAGCACATATCTTCTCTTCATTATCTTTCCCCTCAAACTCTTCCCTTTTCTTATTTTCTTTCTTTCTGCCAAGAGTGTCCGCCATCTTCCCAAGGCTCACATCTGGGCAGTTATCTTTGGCTCCTCACTCTCTCACGCTCCATATCCACTTGGCTGCCAAGGTCTGTCAATTTTCCCTTCACAGCATCTGTCACGTACCCCCTTTCTTCCTCTGACTCTGGTGGAAGCCCCTGTTAGGTGAGAACTGGAAGGGTCTTTAGAGATCATTGAGCCCAAATCCTGCCTATACTAGTTACCAGTTCTATTATCATTACATATGAGGCTAAGAGGTAACGTGAACATGGGTCTGCACAGCTAGGAGGTGACAAGATTACAACCTAGATATTCCTGACTCTAAAAATTGCACTCTTCTTAATGTATGCCACCACCCTTCCTGAAGTAGAATTATTCTCCAAACATCTTGCTATTTATCAGATTTGATTAATTCAATCACTATTTCCATGACTTCCTAATTCTATCTTATCATCTACTCCTTGTTTTTAGAAGTCCAAGAATAGGTCTGATAGTTGTTGGAGAAAAAAAACCACCTATTTTCTTTTCAAACTGTCCCTTTACGCTGACTCACCTTCTGATCTTAAGATTTACAGATTTTGATTTATTAATTATAAACAGCAAAAAGCAAACTTGCGCATAAGGTAAGTAAGTAAGTAATATACCCATTTTACAGATGAAAAAATCTAAGACCCAAACATCACATTTGCTATTGGTGTTATTTAGTCATTTCAGTTGTGTCCAACTCTTCATGACTCCATTCAAGGTTTTCTTGCCCAAGATAATAGAGTTGTTTGCCATTTCATTCTCTAATTCTTTTTGCAGATGAGAAGCTGAAACAAACAGGATTAAAGGGACTTGCCCAAGGTCACATAGCTAGTAAACCAGATTTGAACTCAGAAAGATGAGTCTTTCTGAACAAATGGAAACTGAGGAATAAAAGCTAGGTCTCCTCGTGTCCAAACCAGGTAATACAGTCCCATAGGTAATAAGTAACAGAATTAGGATTGGAATGCAGATCCTTGGACTCCAAAGCCAGCACTCATTTCAATTAATTCAATGTTTTAAACTCTTATCTTCTATCTTAGAATCAATATTGTGTATTGGTACTAAGGCAGCAGAGTTGTAAGGGCTAGACAATGGAGACTAAGTGACTTGACCAGGGTCTCTCAGCCTAGAAGTATCTCAGGCCAGATTTGAACCCCCAACTTCTCATCTCTAGGCCTGGCACTCAATCCACTAAGCCACCTAGCTACTCCCTAATTCAATATTATATGAATAGCGATGCTAAAGATGTTAAAGGAAGGCATGGTTTGGTGTGAGCATCAGTTTGTCCTTCAAAGATATTGAAACTGTCTGGCAGATTTAATCAGTTCAGGGTTATTAATATAACTTCCAGGTCACTTGAGTAGAAACCTGTCCAGAACTGTGGAGGCTGGTGCTCTTTCCTCAGACACTGGTCCACACTGACCAGCTATAGGACCAACACTGACACAGGAAAGCTTGGCTCATATGAATCAGTTTTATTCTCAAAAAACATCCTCTTCTCTATTCTGAATGGCCTCCCTCTGCTAGGGCTACCTAAACATTTTGTTAAATATTTGATGGACATTCTAATTCCAAGCTGCAGTTACTCAACTGGTCATCAGGTCTGGTCTTGGATACGTGATATAAAATGGAAATGCCATTCAGTCCTTTCTCCTTCAAGACTCTAATAAGACTGATAGCCAATTGGGAGAGCAAGGGTTTTGTTTTTTTCCTTATTTCTCAGCTCAGGTTGAAGCCATTGAAACAGCCATAGTGCCACTAGATGGTACTCTTTCACCAATTTTTTTAACCGGATGGGAGCCCATGTTGACTGCCTATGGGCTTGGAACACTCACCAATGTATCCTAAAAATGTTGTAGTTTCTGGTTACTGAACAACCTGGTGCACTGTTAAACTATTTTGGCCTAGCATTTCAGAAAACAATCATATATTCATCAACACTTAGAAATGTTTTATTTTATCAACTTAGATTTGGCTCTTACCTCAAAGGATAATTACCCAACCCCTACCCACATCCTGAACTCTTGTTTAAAAGCATCCCCAACAGGTAGAACATTGCCAAAAAATCAGTTGAGCACTTGAAAGCCCTGGCATCCCTTTTCTCTAATATCCATCCCTCTATAATGCCCCCATCCTACCTGCCTTTGGGAACCCTGTGTCTTTCCCACACATATCCACCTCTTCTATATTCCCTCAAAACCTAGGTTTCTTTCCTTCCTATCAGAATGTTATCCTACTCAGGAAGATTTGTATCTTTATAGGTCTTTGGGCTTTAAGCTAAAAGAATGAAACTTTAACGGTGGCATTTCCTTTTCATTAGCCAATGAATAGGAAAGGGATTTTTGTGGGTAGTAGATTATCTGGAACATCTGAAATCATATCATGAAGGTATTCCTCTGCTCCCATCAATGAGTATGGCCAGTGCTGCCCAATATCAAGGGTTCCTAGCTTCTAACATAGTTCCCTTCAATGAGAGAAGGTGAAAGGCCAGATGGACCTCTGCCTACTCTCAAGTGAAAACAAAGGGGGGTGCAGAATCCGAGGCAAAAGAGCTATGTCAGAAGCTATGTCAGAAGTTGAAGGATGGAAGAATATGGTATGGAAAATGGGGAGAAGTGGCAAACTGGAAAGAGTACTGGTTTGGGAGTCAGAAAACCCCCTTAGGAGCCACCCTGAGATGAAAACTTGGTCAAATTTCTAAGCAAAATGACTTGAGATCTGGAATCTACAAATTCCAATTTCCAATCCTAGCTCTGCCAATAATATCTGCAATCACTGATAGATCACCATTCCTCTGGGTGTTTCAGTTTCCTCATCTGTAAAATGAAAGGATTGCTCTAAATCTGGGGTGTTTTTTATCTTGTTTGTATCCTAGTCCCCATTAGCAATCTGGTGAATTCTTAGAGACTTCTCAGAAAAATGTTTTTTAAAACAAATGTATAAGATTACAAAAGTAGCCTATTATATTGAAATAAACTTGTCAAAGTATTTTAAAAACAACAAGTTCACAGACCTCATGTTAAAAACCCTTGACTGAAATGGTCTCCAAAAATCCCTTCTAGCTCTAAACCCTATGATGGATCCCATGATAGCCCCATTTTTACAAATCCATTGGGGCTAGACTCTTTAAGAGGTTATTCTCTAAGCAATAATGACGATTCATGGAATCTCACATCTGGAAGAGTTAAACATCTTCTAGTCTAACCAATGTGTGAATGAGAATGGCTTTTACAAATTCCTCAACAAGTGGTCATCCAACTTTGGTTTGTGTAGTAACAGGAGAATTCCACCATAAGAGGGATGATCCAGAACTGATTAGAAGGGAAAGAAATGAGTCATTGTTGACTGGCAACTACTGGCCAAGATCCTAGGCAACCATAGGTAATCAATTAGTTAGCATTTATTAAGTTCCTACTATGTGCTAAGCATTGCTCTAGGCTCTGGAAATACAAAGAGTAGCCTGAATCAGTCCCTGCCCTCAAGGAATTTACATTCGAGATGAGGGGAAATAATATATACATAGATAACTATCAATTAAGTATATACAAAATAAATGTAAGGTGATTTCAGGCAGATGGGGGAATCTGGAAAGGCCCCAAGTAGGAGGAGGCACAGCAGCTGAACTCTGAAGGAAACAAAGATTGTAAGAGAAAAAAGTGAAAGGGGGCACATTCAGGACAAAAGAAGCCTTTACAAGGGTATAGAGACAGGGGAGGGACAGTTATTGTGTCATTGTGGAACAATAACATTAGAATGACTAGATTACAAAGTATATGAAAACGAGTAGCTTGCAATAAACTTAGAAGGCTTAGAAATATAGGTTAAAAATAGGATATAAAGGGCTTCAGAAGTCTTTTATATAAACAGAGGACTCTGAATTTGCTCCTAGAAGCAACAAAAAGCAAATGGAGCTCATTCTCATCTTTATATTAACAATTTATTTTGTTGGTTTTAATGGACAATAAGGAAGCATTCTGTTTTTCTAAAACATTTATCTGGGATGAGACAGAGAGACTCCAAAGATTTTCAAACCTAGTGACCACTACTGACTTCTGTTGCTTCACATGAAGACTAATTACACAGATATAAAGAACTTAGAAAGCATTACTAGACATTATTTAGCTCTGGAGAAAAGAATAGAAGATCTAAGAGACACAGGCATGTTTTCATAACTATTTTGAATGAAAAGGAAGTGCATTCACAAAGAATGGTGGACTTGGGAAACAAACAGCTGTCTAAGAGGGTATATGAGAAAGAGATACAAATTTCTGGATCTCTGCTTAAGGTACTGGAATGATGGGCTCCTGCCTAAGGTTGCAGTAGGCTTACAAGGGTCAGTTGAAATTCATTTACCTAAAAACTTGTAAATCTGATCTAGATGACTTTAAACTGAAAATAGTAGTTTGTTTTCTATTCATCAGCCTCTTTGGGGCAAAACTGAACGAGTCTAATGTCTCTCCTATAAGACAACCCTTCAGACCCTTGAAGGCAGCAATCATTTCCCCCTTAAGTTTCCCTAACATTCCAGCTCTTTTAACAGTATCCCTATAGCATGAATTTAAGGCTTTTCATTCTTCTGGATGCTCACAATCTTATCAATGCCCTTCTTTAAATGTGATGCCCAGAACTGAACACAGAGCTCCAGATATTATCCGACCAGTGGCAAAGTGCCATAGGACTGTCCTCTGCTATGCATCTCAATGCAGCCTAAAATCCATTAACTTTCTTGGTAGCCAAATTACAAAGCTGACTCATATTAAGTTTCCATTTCATTAAAACCTCCAGATATTTTTCAGGCAAAGTGCTACCTAGCCAGGCCTTTTCCATCTTGCATCTTAATGATTATTTGAACTCAAATATGACTTTCCATATGTAACTGTTCAATTTAATCTTCTTGGATTTGGCTCAGTGTTGTCATCTTTCAAAATTGGCATCATTTTAGAGTCTGAATTCATCATCCCTCTCTTACCGTTCCCTACATAGTTGTGTCATAGAGCTTGGTCAGACATGGAAGAAGTCAAGGTCAACCACTGCATCCCAATTGATCATCAGTGGTCTTGGCTTTTGTCTTGCCACTAGATTTGCATGTCTCTGGAAGAGAGAAAGAGGCTGATGACTTTGTGCAATTCTGACTCACTTAAATCCAATTTATGCAGAAGTCAAAAAACATCACCAGAGATATCATTGTGGTCCTCTGAGCACAAAGGACAACAAACAAACAACCATGCTTTTCTATTATATTTCCTGTCATTAATTAAAAATATTAAACAGCACAGTACCTAACAAAGATTACTATTGAAATCCACTCCAAAACTCCTTCTAATTTTTACTATTCTTTGAGTCTATCCATTCAACCAAGTCTGAATTTACCCAACTGTAGCAGCACCTATTGCCACAAATATATCATAAGAACATTGTCAGATGTTTTACTAAATCTAAGTAAATTCTGCCTATACAGAAGTCAAATGGGGGACTGGCAAACTGTTTGTAGTTCCTAATACTCTTGAGTGTGGCCTGAACTAGATTAAAATGTAATTGGGAAATATTTAATAAAATAAATAAAAGTATAATAAAACATAGATGTTAATATGTTGTTTTCAAAATCAATATGTTGCTCATAGGAATCTATGTATTTTTTTTTTTACATCTTTACTTTCCATTTTAGAATCAATACTAGGGATTGGTTCCAAATCAGAAGAGCAGTAAAGGGTAGGGAATAGGGGTTAAATGTCTTGCCCAGGGTCACACAGATAGGAAGTATCTAAGGTCAGTTTTGAACACAGGACCTCCCTTCTCCAGGCTTGCCTTGCTTACTGTATAGTTTTAGTGGCCCCATTTTTGTTTGCATTTGACACTACTGATCTATGTCATTCCTCTGATATGCCAGTGTAATAAACCTGCCAAAAATTGAAATGATGTTAATATGAAGAGATACATTCTTAGTTAAATTGAGCAGGCTTTGTGATAACTGCTTCCCTTTCTAGATATTCATTATCTATCCCTCTGATTTATATGCCTTCTGGAATTTTGGCAGAAATCAACATTAAGCTCACCAGCCTAGAGTAAATAGTATACTATAAAAAACTAACATATACTAATTATACATTATAGGATTAAGATACTATAAAATTACTTTTTGAAATTGAATAAAAGTAGAAGAATATACAATTACCATTTGCAGCTAGTTTTTTAAATTTTTTTTCTGTCATGGATCCCTCTGGCCGTAGTCTAGTCAGTTCTTCAGACTCTTCTCAGAATAATGCTTTTAAATGCTCAAAATAAAATGCATAGGATTACAAAGGAACCAATTATATTAAAATGAAATTATCAACATATTTTAAAGTTCACATACCACAGATTAGTAACTTGCTCAAGAGACTCATTGAAAACATCCACAGTACCACTTTAGTAGCAGATGATATGCATCTAAATCATGTTCCTATGTGATTTGGATTCTATCAGAGATCAAAGCTCTAGACCTCTGTTCTAGAAGAGTTTGATGGAGATTGATTGATGATGATGATGATGATGATGATGGTAATGATGATCATTATGGTTATGATTCCTGGGAAGAAGTTTTGTAGAAGTGGCACCTGGGCTGAACTTTGAAGAGTAGATAAAAATTCCTAATAATCACAGAGTTAAAACACTCAAGTTTAATGGATATTCCTTTTGCAAATTATATTGCAAACAGTTAAAATCAGGTTAGAATTCTGTAAAGAAAATTTTAATATAAATGGAGCCACAAAAGAAACATAAAAATTAATGTTCTGCTCCTTCTCATTATATAGAAATAACTGAGAAATTTCTTTGTAAAAGGAGGAAATGTTATTGATTTAAATCAAACTAAATGCATCTGGGAGTTATTCGTTCAGAGAAGGGATCCTCAGGAATGTCTATGACTTTTAGAGATGCCTCATGTTTACTTAGTTTTAGCTGTTAGATCATTTTGTAATAAGTCTTAGGGCCACAGCAACTATAAAACCTGGAAGGGACATGAAAAGTCACTTAGTTCAACCCTCTATTTTTTAGATGAAGAAACTAAAGTCCATATTTTCATATTTGGAAATAAACCAACCTCTGGCTAGGATTTTTTCCCAGAAATTTTGGATGAATTTAGCATTATATATGAAGACAAGAGCTATAGACACATTGCACTTGGGTGGTAAATCTAAGCAATCAAGGCTGCCAGCTAAGTGTAGGCTGGGCACACTATTAGCAGACCACAATCATAGCTTGTGGTACTTTGGGGCCTTCTAGAACTAAGGTCTCCATGGTGAGTACAAATTATTATACTGAACCACTCAGCAGAGAAATGTTAGGGCTTAATATGATCACATGGTGAGTTGAGAATTTTTCTTTTGCAATTAAAATAGATAGATAAGTGGATTGTTTTTCTGACTATAGAGCTCATTAATGGCTCCCATTTATATAGCCCAATTCACAAAGCTGTTTTCCTCACAGTAACCTTCTTAGGTAAGTATAATTATCATTTGGCAGAGGAGGAAACTGAGATTCAGAAAGATGAAATGATTTAGCTAAAAATCACAAAACCAGTAAATGAGAGATCTAGGATTTGAGCATTTGATTCCCAAGTCCAATGTTCTTCCCTTGCCATACAAATTTAGAGTGGAATTCAGAATGATATAAACACTAGGATGAGTCAAGATGGTTTAATGATGCTCAAACATGATATCAGAAAGCACAGATGGATGGACAGTGATGCCATCCAGGAGAGAATTACAGGAGTCCTCCATTGCTCCTACCTTCCCATGGGGTAGGACACAGAATGGGCTATGAGCTTTGTCATTCAATAAACATTTATTAAGCACCTACTATGTGTCAAGCACTATGGTAAGCACCATGGAAGAATGTCCAGAACCTCTGAGGAATTGTGTTTACATGTAATTTTCAGATAAAGGACCTTCTGTGGAAACATCATGGATAGAGTTGGGGTCAAGATACGTGGATTTGTAGCAGAGGGATTTTTCTAAAGATTAACTAAGAAGGCCTATGGTACATTGAACAAAGAAGTCCTCAGGGATGAGGAAGATGGAATTACAACTGTGCCAGAAAACTGGAAGAAGAGCTTTACTAGCTGGTTCTAACTAGAACTGGGTAGAGTTCAGATTTAGGCTTACCAGCATTGCATAAATAGAGTCAGGCTTGGGAAAGTGAGGCATTAGCTATTTATATGACTGTCATCCTCAAAAATCTCATACTATCTCATAGAAATTCTGAAGTCATCTCCTATTAGCTAATCTGCTTACCTCAAATAAAACATCCTGTTTCACAAACTTCTTTAATTTTTTTCAAAATAAGCATGACTGTTATGGATAGTCTCAGATATACATGTCTTCATGTTCACTCAAAACAATGCACTTTTACTCTGGAGATAAGATAAGTGCTGGAGGCTATAGTCACCAAATTACAGAATTTTGGAGTTGGAAAGCATATTCCCCCATTGTCACCTGGTCCAACTCACAGTGAGAAAGATTTCCACTCTACAATTTACCCTACAATTGGTCATTGAGCCTTTTCTTGAAGATCTTCGATGAAGAAGTCATTTTCTCCTAAGGCAAACTATTTCCACTTTAGGATAGTTCTAATTGTTAGGAAGTTTTTCCTTTCAGTAAGCCTGAATTTACTTCTCTGCAGTTACTTCTCTGCATCTGTTCCTAATTCTGCCCTCTGGGACCAATGAGAACAAGCCAAATCCTTCTTCCACAAAGAAAAAAAATGCAAATGTAATGATCATGTCTAACCCCACCCTCAACCCCACTAAGTTTTATCTTCTCCTAGATAAACACTCCAGTTCCTTCAACCAACCATTATAAGGCTCTTCACTAACTCCTACATACTCTTCATCTTAATGATGTCCTTTCTAAAATGTCACGCTCAGAAGCAAACACAGTACTTCATATATGATGTGACCATCTTTCTAGGGATGAACATAATGGCTCTCTTCCATTGAATTGGCAGAAATTTAAAATCTGTTCTCTCTTTACCCAGGAACATTAAACCAGCTGTTTCGAGGATCATCTTAAGCCAAGATCCATAAGACTTAGTTATTCACCTTTTCAAGACATTACTCCATTTTCCTTTATTTTTTATATCAGTATTTCTTCAATTCCCCAGATTCTTGCTTACCTTTCTGGACTCATCTCTTTAGCCATTTCATATAAATCAATTTCTCTGCCTTTTGCTGACAATTATTGGCACACTAATGTTTTTGTTCTAACCCTTTGTTCTCACAATTTCCCTTAATTGGGGAGAGGAGGGCTTCTACTTCATCTTCCTGGATTTCTACTTATCTAAACTTTTCTAAATCTTCCTACCTGGTTCGACTCCACTGCTTTCTCTCTGTTTGAACCCCATGTAGCATTCATATTTTCTACCACTTACTGGCACTCAGCTGAGGCCACCACTTTAATGATGGTCGCACTAATATTCTAGAGTTCCTTGTTTCCTTGTCCTTCTGCCATATCCAAACCAATGTAAGTTACCTTTGTGCTCATTCCCATGCTACAAATGGACTTGGACAAAGTCACTAAACAGGTCAGTGGGTATTTAAACTCTCTTTTAGCCTTAGATGCTATTCAGGAATTTCGATGGCTCCCAACTCCATATTGAATAAAGTCTATACTTTCTGAAATTCAAGATCCTCTACCTTTATAGTTTTATTTCCCACTACTCTCCTTTGGTGGGCAACTAGGTGGCACAGTGGATAGAGTGCTGGACTGGAGTCAGGAAGACTAATCTTCTTGAGTTCAAATCTGATCTCAGATACTAACTAGCTACATGCCCCTGGGCAAGTTCCTTAACCCTGTTTTGCCTCAGTTTCTTCATCTTTAAAATGAGCTGGAGAAGGAAATGAAAAATCACTCTAGTATCACTGCCAAGAAAACTTTAAATAGGGTCACAAATAGTCAGACATAATTGAAAAATGACTAAACAACAAAAACGTTCATCTTTGTGTAACCTACACTGAAGTCAAATACAAGTATTTGATGTTCCTCAAAGACAGTCCTCAATTTCCTACTTGTGCCATTTTCTATACTGTTCCTCTTTACACAAGGCCCAACTCAAATGTCACCTGTTCCATCAAGCCTTGCCTGATTCCTCCCCCTTCTGAGCAGAATTTTGCTTGCCTTCTCATTGCATTTTTATCATTTATCATGTGTTTGTGTATGTCTTTCTCTACCACTAGATTGAAAGCATCATGAGGGCAGCGACTATGTTTTATTCCTTTTTCTATCCCTTACATTTGCTTTTCACAGTGTGTCACATATATCAAGTTCTTAGTAAATACATGAGTCAGGAAGGAAAGAAGTCAAAAAAAGGAGGTGGGAAGGGGAAAATAAGGGAAGAATGAAAGGAGGGAGAGTGTAAAAAAGAAAGGCAAATTGGAGGCTATTAGATAAGTTAGCAGCACTAGTCAAAATACCAACCAGCTTCTTTATAAAAACTAAACAAAATCATAATGGAATTTATTTATTTATTTGTTTGTTTATGAACCCTTACCTTCCGTCTTGGAATCAATATTGTGTATTGGTTCTAAGGCAGAAGAGCTGTAAGGGCTAGGCATTGGGGGTCAAGTGACTTGCCCAGGGTCACATAGCTAGGAAATGTCTTAGTCCAGATTTGAACCTAGGACCTCCCGTCTCCAGGCCTGGCTCTCAATCCACTGAGCCACCTAGCTGCTCCCCAAAATGGAATTTATAAAGGACAAACAAGCAGTAAGAATATCATGGGGTATACTAAAGAAAAAACTCATGAAGATTATCTTGCAACTCCCAAACATTAAAAGATTAATAATTTATTAGTATTAGTATTTTATAATTAGTATTAATTTTATAATTAATATTAATAAGATATGAGACAGAAAGACAGAGCCAGAGTCAGAGAGATAAAGATAGAGAGACAGAGAAAGAGACAGAGACAATGAGAGAGACAGACAGAGGAGAGAGACAGAGAGAGAGGCAGGGGATGGGGAGAGAGAGTGGGGAAGGGAGAGAAAGAAGGAGGGAGGGAGAGAGAAATAAATCAAGGGAATAGGATAGATACCCTACACATAACAAATATATACAAAAGATTCATTTTTCATAAACCTATAGAAAATAAAAACTGGGGAAATGATTCATTATTGAACAATTGCATTTCAGAAAATTTGTTGGTAACCTGGCAGGAAAGGAATTTAGACTTATAGTTTATACTATGTATTCTCAATGAATTCCAGCTGGATGAAACCTTATATATATATAAAGAAACACCATAAAAACATGGAAGAAAATGGAATAAAACATTTATCTAAGTTACAAAAAGGAAAGGCAATATTTTATGATACAACAAATAGAAAAAATAATGGTCTACTAAATTAAAATGTTAAAACTGCAACAAAAATATATTTAAAATAGGGGGCAGCTGGGTAGCTCAGTGGAGTAAGAGTCAGGCCTAGAGACAGGAGGTCCTAGGTTCAAACCCAGCCTCAGCCACTTCCCAGCTGTGTGACCCTGGGCAAGTCACTTGACCCCCATTGC
This sequence comes from Gracilinanus agilis, assembly GCF_016433145.1. Lineage (NCBI taxonomy): Eukaryota > Metazoa > Chordata > Mammalia > Didelphimorphia > Didelphidae > Gracilinanus > Gracilinanus agilis. The sequence goes on along the minus strand of NC_058131.1, from coordinate 652,054,913 downwards.
CCACCCTTACCAATCTTCCACCTATGAGACAATACACCGAAGTACAAGGGTTAAAAAAAATATATATATATATACATATATATATTTAAAATAAAAATAACAGATAGGCAAAAATACTTATAGCAAAAAATGTTAGGTAAAAATAACATCTAAATTATACATCGAATTACAAAGTTCCATTCAGTCAAGTAACCAATCAATGGGCATTTATTAAATATCTACTGTATGCTAAGCACTCTGTTAGACACTGGGAATACAAACATAAAAGTGAAATAAAAATAAATAAATAGATAAAAAGAAGTTTCCACAGTGAATAGATGGTCAAAAGCATGAAAAGACAATTCCCAAAAGAAATGAAGCAAATTTTTGGTGAAACCAGAATGATGCCTGGAGTTAGACATAGTCCTTTTCTATTGGATATGTGTCTGGTTCTTTGTGAAATGACATGTATGACCCAGAAATTCCTTATTGGTCTTTATTGATCTCTATGCCTGGGAGGTTTGGTCAAAGATGATTTAAGACTGAACCAAAAAGAATCACTCCACTCAGAAGGCTATTTTAAGTAGGGTAAGGAGAAAGACTTCAATCACCTTCTGAGTATTTCATTCCTGGAATACTCTCAGTGGTAGTTATCCCTTGGACTTTCCATTAAGGATGGCAGATTCCTCTCTCTACCCTGTTACCCTCTTTAGAAGCAATGACTAGCAATCTAAGCACATGGCAATAAGAATACTTGTTTGCCTAAGTGATCATGAGGCTAGACCTCAAGTTCTTGACTGCCTCTTCCATTTTGTGTTTAGTTTGGAGATCCAAAATTGTCAAACTGTGATTCTAAAAAACATGCTTCTGACTCTTGTAGTAACTATTTGAGTGTGAGTCTCTAAGTTCAGGAGTCAGAGTTGGCTGCCTTCTGGAAGGTTCTTCCTGCAATTCCACCACTTCTCAGAAGAGAAAATGATCAGGCAAAGGATCATCCTGAACTTAAGTGGACAAAACAAAACATTGCCTGGATGGTTAGTAGATTGTCTTATTGTAAGATTCTCAGACAATGCAGGCATGTGACAAAAGTGAAATGGCTGTTCAGCAGTCTTACAAAATGCCTTAAACTTTTGGGGTAAATGTAATGTTAGTGATAGTCTACTATTTTATGTTTTAAGTATTTGTTAATGTGCACTTGTAATTCTTTTGAGTTTAAGCATTTATTTTGTGATGGAACAAATAAAAGCTGTCCTTTGCCTGATAATTATTTTGTACATTGAATACCTTTCTAGAAAAACCCCATTATTAACTTTTTGAAGAGAACCTAGGCATAAGTTATACTGAAACTTTGTTTTAGAGATTCTTCCTAGAGTTCCACTCTGGGGTAGAAACATAAGAAGCAAAATATTGGGGGCAAACCTGACCTCTTTTAGGGGACAGGAAACCCATACAAGTCCAGAGTCAGAGCTCCTTCCTTAGAAATTAGCCTACTGGACAACAATTAACAATAATGATTTGAAAAAAGGCTCCACCTCCATAATAATCAAAGAAATATAAAATCTTTTAGGTACTAAATTATGCTCACAAAATTGGGAAGAGTAATAAATAGTAGTGTAATTCTGTGCTGTTGAATTTATGGAGAAACAGATACACATATTCATTATTGCTGGACTTGAAAACTTTTAGTATCTTTTTGGAAAGTAAACTGACAGGACAAAATGAAAACTTTAAAAAATAATCAAATTACTAAGCCAATGTTATTCCTTTGTTGGGAGTAAACCTTGAAAATATTATTTAAAACAATCCCTTGTTTTTAAAGATAACTGTTTAGGGTTTTTATAACAGCATTTCACATAATTGCAAAAACAAAATGTAGAAATCACTAAATGTTCAAGAAACAAGCTCTACATGTGTGACTTTGAACAATTCACTCTCTGAGGTTCCTCACATGTAAAATTAAGGGTATTGGGTCATACATTCTCAAAAGTCTTTCAAATTCTAAATCTATGATCCTTTTAGAACATTCTCAACACAAGGTCAAAGATGGCTTTATCTTGAAAAAGGAATGCTAGATGTTTACATCCAGGATGAGCAGAAATAAGAGGCTGAGAAAAATCTCCAAGAGGGCCAGAATCAACAAGAGGAAGGTAAAAGATCAACTCTAAGACTGGAATAAAGAAAGTACCAAGAGTTGCCTAATGACACTTTTTCTTCCAAAATCCAAATAGTGGAGAGAAAAACCTCCCCTATCAGTTCCCATATCAATCATCTCTATTAATTTCACATATAACAAAGAACCACCATCTAACTACACCATCCAAAGGAATGGAAGAAATTTGCAGACTCAGCTCATATACTATAGACAAGCAGAAGCACTGGGATCATTCCTTACATAACTAAAGAGAGAATGCAAGGATATGGAGAATCTCTCTTTAATGAAAAGAGAAATGAGTAAACTCAAAGAGCACAACCATCTTCTACATAGGATTCTGACCTCTCAAGAAGTAGAAGACCAACATGGAAGGATAATTTGAAAGCCTAGTTTCGATCTAATCCAAGGTCCCAGAAATTAAGTAGTTATTGAGGTCCAATCTGCTCAAATTAGGATTCAGCTCATGGTCTTAGAATGACCAAATGCAATCAGTCTTGCAAAGGACTTTGAAAACCTAAAAAACCCTATTTGAATATCAGCTATGACTACTGCCAAGCTTGGGATCTATTTTTTTATCTTCGTGCTCCTGGGTAGATTGCAAAGATCCAAGTGAGGGTTGGAGAGGAGAAGTGACTAATTCAATGTCACAAACTTACTTCTACCAGAATCAGGATTCAATACCAGGTCTTCTCACTATCAATTTGGAACTACAACCTTGTGATACTTTTTAAGGACATTTTTGTTCCATTTAATTTTGTGTGTGTGTGTGTGTGTGTGTGTGTGTGTGTGTGTGTGTGTGTGTGTGTAGAAATAACANTGTGTGTGTGTGTGTGTGTGTGTGTGTGTGTGTGTGTGTGTGTGTGTAAAGAAATAACATGATCTCTTGATACTTGAAGTGAGAAAATATGGGATATATGAGCCTGACTCATCATTAAGTGTTTCTTTTTCTCTGGGATTAAGAATCAAGGAAGAAGCATGGGAAGAAGTCATGAGAAGGAAGGTGAATTAGAAGGTAAATCAGGAGGAAATCAGAATTCTTTTTTTATATTTTTTATTGATTAATTAAGAAAAATCTTCCATGGTTACCTGATTCATTTTCTTTTCCTCCCATCCTCTCACCACCCCCTCCCATAGCCAACACGCAATACCACTGGGTTTTACGTGTGTCGTTGATTGAGACCTAGGAAATCAGAATTCTTAGGAAGGAGAGATGATTAAAGGAGGACAAACTTGGAGACAGCAACCCCAAGTTCTAGAAGTATGAGAGTTTTGAAAGATGACATGTTGTCAGGGATAGGCACCAAGATGAAAAGGTCTTGGGTTCAAATACTACCTTTTTCCAATGTAGGACAAGCCCCTTAAACTGTTTGTACCTCAATTTCCTCATTTGCAAAATGAGGACTTGATAGCCTAGAAGGTGTCTTCCACCTTTATAATAATAGCTACCATTAACGTAACACTTTAAGGTTTGCAAAATACTTCGATGCTCTTGTTATCCTCATTTTACCAATGAAGAATCTGAGGCAGACAAAGATTAAATGATTTGGTAAAGGCCATACAGCTAGTAAGTGTCTGAAGCAGCGTCTGAACTTGGGTCTTCTTGACTCCAAGTTCAGTTTCTCCATGTGCTGTGCTACTTCTAGATTCTATGACCCAATGAACCTTCCAGCTCTAAATCTCTACGCCTATAATCCTGTGACTAATTTCCTTCTCCCTCATGAGGTAATCAGTATTCAATCATGAAAAGACAAGATTGGGGCAGAGATGAAGCCACATGGGGAATATAAAGGATTGCTGGAGATGAAAAGGAAAAAGCTTCTTGGTTTTTATAGTCGGGCTGTAAACTGATCCCATTACCAGAGTAGAAGAGCCCCAGGGGAACCAACTGTCCCAGAGACGGTGACTACTGAGTTTAACTATGTGCACTGATGATGTGTTTAGAAACATAAACTTCAGGTATCGAGAGATGATATTTATTTACACACATACACACACACACACACACACACACACACACACACACACACAGAATTAAAAGGAACAAAAAAGTCCTTAAAAGATATCACAAGGTTGTAGTTCCAAATTGATAAGGAGAAGACCTGGAATTGCATCCTGAATTCTAATATTAGTAAGTGTGTGATACTGAATAAATCACTTCTCCTCTCCAAGCCTCAGTTTCCTCATCTATGAAATAAAGAAGTTGAGCTAAAAGATCTCTGAGATCATATTGAAGAAACATGTGAGCATGGGCAGGGGGCTTTTGTTCCTGTTATCAGTGCCATCCATGCAGGGCATTTAGGTTTAGAAGTACCACTGATGACAGGCTACAAGATCAAATTCTGTCGAGGACAATATATCAAAATGATGGGCAGCTTCCAGGATTGATCGACCTGTGGAAAAGAAATACCTAACCTAAGTTAGAGTTACAATACTATACACATGGCTTTCCTCATCCTATCTTTGAAGTCTGAGGGCATCAAGGATGATGCAGCAAAGGGAGCTCCAAGTACTCATGACTAATCTCTTGCATCAGCATCTTTTCAACTATTTTGTATTATAGCTGCCTGTGTGATAGAATGTCATTACTAGACTGTAAATTGGATCAAGGTAGGGACCATGTCTTATGTATAAAGATAGCATGTTATAATCTAGAAGACCTGGGTTTAAATACTGCCTCTAACAACTCTCTGTTATGTGATTTGGGGGCAAGTCACAGGAATAAAGGGATCTTGGAATCAGAAGGGACTTCAAAGCCACTTAGTCTAGCTATCCATTCTACAATATCCCTCGAAAGTCAGCCCTATTACTGATCTTTTGATCTCTCTAATTCTTAGGGAGTTTAAAAAATATATGGAATTATGGTCTTCTCTGCACCTTCTACCCTATAAATAGGTAATTAGTATATATTTAGCAAATCGAATGAGCTATGTATCAAGGTCCCCACTGCCAGAATCCCTGAATGTGCTTTGGGTACAGCAAAACTGGAGAATCACTGAGCTCAAAATCTGTGCTGAAAATATGGCCCCATGATCAGACATAGTTAATTCCTGAATAAAATCTTACTCAGGTTTGCCATAAATTAGGGGGGCATGTTCTCAGAATAGAATTACCAGAGGAAGACTTGGATTTCCAGTGACAAGAGAATTTCAATTATTTTTCTCATAAGAAAATCAATAGAATAGCTCAATGACAGATCAATACAATTGGTTCAAGTCTCCCTTCACTTAGCTGATCTACTTTGGTTCCTGTTATACCAAGTCTCCAAGCTGTCTTGCCAATAACTGTGCCTTATCATGAATGCCTTTGGGGGATAATGAGAACTAAATCATTCTTTGCCCTCTTTCCCTGCTTTTTTCCCAGGTACCTGCAGTCTTTTTGGATTTTCATTGCAGAGCATCAGTCTTCTTTTTGTCAGAGACTTTATTACTACCCTTCCACCATTTCTATTGCTTTTCATTATTATCTACTGTTTTACTGTTTTCTTCTCTCTTCCTTCTTTTCTCAGTCCCTTCCCTCCAGCCCCCGACCCCACATACACTTTGCTTCCCAGTCTTCTTTCTTGTTGCCTCTCCTTTATCTAGAGTTTCAATTCATATCCCCAGTCACCTAACTGTGCATACCTTTTTACTTAGAAATACCTAGAAATACTAGGGATATACCACTAAAGAGGTCCCAAATATTCCGAAATATTTAGAGTGGCATTTTTTTAGCAAAGAATTAGAAACAAAGAAGAGCATACTCATCAATCAAGGAATAGATGAATTAATATTGGCATATAAATTGTGCAAAAGGGTGCATATTAACCCTGCAAAGCCTTACTGCAGAGTTTCTGACAGTTGAAAAGGGTTTAGAATCCTGAGGTTAGACAGTTGACCCTGGAGACTCGATGAGAGTAGAAGGGTCAACTGAGCTCTATCTTTGGACTGAAACCATGGCCTATATTCTGCAGCTTTTCTCTTAAAATTTGTTAGCTTAACTATTTCCTTTGGATCTCCCTAACCTCCCTTATTCCCAATCATCATTTTCCTTTCTAAATTTCTGTGAGTTTTTGAAAGGAGGGTGGATCTGGGTGGTAGCTTTCAAACTTGGTAGATTTAGTTTCCCCGTAGTCAAATAGGGTTTACCCTTGTTACAAATTATCTCTTGAATCATTGTATCCAACTTTCCTAACCCTATAGGCTACAAAACCTCTCGGGCCTGAGTTAGGCAGGTCCTTTCTCAGTCTCACATTCCTGTCTCCCTCCCCACCTGAAGCCTTTCTAGGCGGCTGTTAGAGTTACCTTGTATCCCTCCATCCCTTCCAAGCAACCCTGAAACTCAATAAACCCTGTTTGTCACTTAATCAAACCTTTGGCTAGTTCATAAGTTGATTGATAAGAGAGGGAGAAGGGGAGAAAGGAATAATATTGTCTCTGGGTCCTGAAGGGAATTGGAGGCGTCCATTTTGGAGGAAGTGTAATCTCAATACTTCCTCTGGACTCTTCCTTTGTGAACCTGAGAAACTGACTAGAAAGCCCTCTAGTCAGTTTCAAGCCACTCTTGGCTGGCCCCAACCTTTGTCTGTAGAAGTGCCCTTTCTACCTGGAGGGCTCAGTTTGTTTCCCTTCAGTGTCTTTGTCTCGAACCTGTTACCCAGTATGTGTCTCCCAGGCTGCTGCTGCCTGCCCAAAATACCTCATCCTCTCCCTTGCAACTCTTTATACCTCCGTGTTATATTCCCCAAACTCAGTCATTCCCTTACTTCTCCTACTACCTCAATTTACCACCTTCACTATTGTACCCTCCTTATCTACTTTACTGCTCTAAGGATCCACAAACCCCTATCCACAGTGCCTTATCCCTGTCTACACTAACTTTAGTCCCTTACCTGCCTTATCCCCTATTACAACCTTACCTCCAGACTGAATTTCCCTATTACATCCAGTTTATTACCTTACTAGCCTTAATCCCTTATTACAAAATATAATTGAATTTTATTGCTCTGTTAGAAATAATAATATAATTGATTCAGGGAAATCTGCTAGATGAACTAATACTGAGTGAGGTTAGCAGAAACAGGACAAAACTTACATGATGACTGCAAAAAATATAAAAGAAAATAATTTTGAACTACTTCAGAGCTCTACAAATGCAGTGACTAGTATCTTCAAAAGACTGATTAAGAAACATGCTTCCCACTTCTTGGCTAAAAGATAATGGATTAAAGGTGCAAAATGAATCATACATTTATAGTCAGGGGCAATAGATGGATTTGTTTTGATTACCATACTTGTTATTATGAGGGATTGTACTAGGGATTGGGATAGGAATGGGGGTAAGGGGAATTAGTTGGTGGGAAATGAGAATAAAGAAAAAAAGAAAAGAGGATCAATGAAACCATTTTTAAAAAAAAATACACAGAGGAGAGAAGAAGGAAGTTCAGAACAAGACAGAAAAGTAGGGACATTTTGTTACTAGGCTATTAAATACATACCTAAATTGACTGTACATAATTCAAATTTACATGTACTTATCCTTTTTTCTATTTTCTTTGTTTATTAAAATGTTCACATTTGTTAAGTTTATAACCAAAAATAATATTTTAAAAACTAATATAAATGTGTCCCTCCTTTTGCTCTGTAGGGATTGTGCCAGAGGGGTAGAAAGATCATTTATCATTTAACTGTAAATTCTCTAAATATAAGATCTTTCACCTACTTCCAACTGGTTGCTGTGTAACTGGAGCAACAATATCGACATTTATATTTATAGGACCCCCTTTGGGCTCACTTTCCCAACCCTCATTTATAAAACTAGCAGGTTGGGACCCCTAGAGGGTAGCTGAATATTCCTTTCCTTGAAATCCTACCAATAACACTGAGGGAAGGTGGATTTTAGTATTATTATTGCCTTTGAGTCCCCTTCTGGTTAGTGTGTTCCACTAAAAATTAGCCAGCTGATAATGCCCCAATATCAATTAACTAATCAACTTCAATTAGATTTTGCATGGGGATATCTATGGAGAAGATATAGCAAGAGCTAAACTACAACATCCTCCCAAACCATACTCATCCTTCTACAAGCCCACTTGGTCTGTGGGGAAATTGGACTCAGACTTAAAGTGGTTGTTAGAAAACAGTCTGCCTGCCCCAACATGCATAATCTGGGGTTAGGTACTAGTTGAGTCTGGGAGTCCTCTTTTCCCTTCAAGGATTACCCACCAAATTTACTTCTTAGGGTGGGCATTGGCAATGGATGAATGGCTACCTTGTGTAACCACACTTTCTCTTTGCTGATCTATGTCAAATAGGCCAGGCCCCAGGACTGTTATGCAGTGTCTTTATAAGACTTAGCTATTACTTCTACAGGCTTCAGGACTCTAGTTGTTAATGGGATGCCAGATAAGTTTGGTGGATCTTTTAATCGCCCTGGTTACCTTGGACCTCTCATCTCAAGATACCCATTTACTTTAGAAGAAACAGACCAGAAACAGAGGAGCTATGAATTCACAGACAGAGCAATAGGTTGAAAAATCAAAGTAGTTGAAGATATTGACTCTACCCCTGACCCAAGACCTACAGCAATTCTTTCCCAAGAAGAGGTTCACCAAGTCTCCACTTGAGCTAGAACAAAGTAGAGCATATTATATATATATATTTATGAAATGGGCCCTCATTCTTTTCTCAATCTTACTATAAATGAAATCAAAAGGCACAAGAAAGCTAGCTAAATGGAAGAAGAGTTCACAAGTTCTCTTTGGGGAGCCAAAGAAGGGATCGAGTCTCCTTGTGCACCCAAAATCTATACTTAGATTAGCATATGCAAAAACAAAACAAAATAAAACATTGTGAAGATGAACTTTTAAAAATCTAACTTTGTGGATAAGCTCCATATACATCTACATAAGTTTCTTTAAATTATTTTCTTTCCCCTATTCATTAAAATTGTTTCTCTTTATTCAGAATTTATATTAAGAGCTTCCTCACTCTTGCTGGGTTGACTTGTAAAGAATTTTGACGTGTGAAATCCCACTTGCCCTTTCTCTAAATCCTTTGAAATCTGCTCTCACAAAAACAAAGATGCATATCAGACTCTCTTGGATTTCTAATCATTCTCTTTCACAAATTCTAAGATGAAGCAGTGACTTCCTCACAATGCTCTCATCATTTCCACTCCAGCAATCAGTTCCTCCTCGTTGGTCAGAATGAGATGCAACCTAAATGTCACTTCACTGGTTCCTGGACCTTTTGAAGGATGAAATTATGTAGGTATTTCAAGAAATTATTAGTTACTCAGTTTCTCTGATTTTCAAGGAGGGAGGAAGGAAAGGAGAGAGAGAGAGAGAGAGAGAGAGAGAGAGAGAGAGAGAGAGAGAGAGAGAGAGAGAGA
>NC_058131.1:652026856-652041055 GCF_016433145.1 Gracilinanus agilis | reverse complement strand
AGCACTTTGTACAAGTCTGGCATAGTACATGATATAAAGAAATATGTTATAGGTGTTAATGTTATTCTCATTTCACAGATGAAAAAGAGAAAAAACTCAAGGAAAAGAAAGAGGACTTAAGGATGAGGATGTTTATTGTAAGGCAAGACTAGTAAGACTTGGCAGATAAAGAAAATCACTAAAGAGAGGTAGAAAGAAAGTCAAAAGAGGGAAAAAAATATTTTTAAAAGGTTGCCAAAGTATTTTAAAGTGGTGAAGAGGTGAGGTTGTGATCATTCACTGGTAGTATAAAAGAAAAAGAAAGATTGAGGATCTAATTTCTAGCAAATATGGAAGACAGCTTCTTTTTACTATCTTGGCTTGCTTTCGACATATAAGCCTGACTATAAAAGCCATTTCCCAAGTTTCTCTTTGTCTGGCCAGCTTTTTGATACATTTAGAACTAATTTTCAGTCTGGATCAGATGTTCTGCCTTCAAAAAAAATTATTTGCTTTACTACCATATTTTGGATTTGTAAGTATATTTCAATGATATTCTGTTTTTCCCTTCCTTTCTTTGTGCAATGATGATGATGATGATGATGATGATAACAATAACAACAACTCATAAATAATAATAATTTATATGTATACATATACTTACATATATATACATATATGTATATATATATATATTTGCATCCCAGAAAACCCTAGACTATTCTTTTCATTTGTGCAGGAAAGACTTTTGTGGGCTTCTGATTCCTGCTCTGGTAAATCTATATATTATGACTCCAAAAATTGTGAAACCAAGAATGAGTGATAAGGGAAAAAGTAACCACTCACCTATTATTTTCTGACCTTTTACATTTTCAGAGGAATCTACTTTGGTGTGAAGGGTTGCTTGAGATAACAACACTAGGCAATCTATGATTATCATAAATTGTGGATGCAATAGGTGCTAGCCACAAGGGGAAGGTTTTACATGTGAACGACATATCCAAGAGTCTTTTTCCCCAATATTGATTGAAGTTGGAGTAGTCAGACACACTTAGAAAGGGCCTTCCCAAACAGGCAAAAATCTACTAGTTTGTTGGAAATTTTTGATGTAAAGGTCTAAAAGACTAGTTTGTTCTTCAGCCCCATGCTATGGAGTTCTTTCAGACTGCTCTGTAATTCTCAGATATTGAATATCCCAGAACAGATAAATGGAACAAGTTGAGTTCTTGAGACAATTCTGAAGGAACTCTTCCTTCCAGATCTGCATTCCAGGTTCCAAGAGCATATAGGAAGACAATGCAAACTCAGTATAATGTAATATCATATTACATTATATTGCTAGCTTGAGCCTTATGGTTTTGATTTTATTAACAGAGTCACAGGAACATCACACTAAGAATATGTAACTCATGCATAACCCAGATTGAATTTATAATTGAATGTATAATCCAGAAAAGATTCCTTGCCAGTTCCAGGAAATGGGAGAGAAGGAAAGAGGGATACAATTTGGATCATATAACTTTGGAAAAATTATGTGGAAATTTATTACATGTAATTGGTAAAAAAATTAAATTAAATTTTAAAAATAATATTTTATTATTATAAATGCTAAATTTTAAAAAAGAATATACAATTCACCTGAAACTTCAGTAAGTTTCAATTGTTATAGTATGAGGGCCTCGACTGGAAAATGAGTTTCTCTCTCATAAAATTATGAGATAGATGCTTCAAATAGGAGATAACCCCACCCTATTCACAATCATCAATGCTATTTTATGTGTATAATCCTTAATCCAATAAGAATATTCTGTCACATCTCCCTCTAACTCCTCCCTTTAGGAGGACAATATCCCCACATTACTGTGAAAAAATGAGATACTTCAAGAATTTAATCTTCAAAACATAAATACATAAATATTAGCAAAGATGATGATAATGCTAGGAAATCATCAAATTCAAATTGAGAATAGTCACACTTGTATTCCATTACAAAAACCAGGAAGACACTAATGATTCATTACCAATAACTGATTACATGCCCTAAATATTTAGAGTGTAGTTTCATTTTATAAATAAACTATATAAATAGTTTGCAGACACACTTTCAATTTTCTAAGCCCCAATTATATAAGGTTTCTATGGAAAGAAAAGGAGGGCCATGATTATGAAGATAATTCTAAGTAAATGGATTTCTAAGTAAAAGGGATAATTAACAGACAAAGCACCACACTGTTCATAGGGCATCAAAAGCCAGGATCAAAATTATCTAAGTGGGAAAATTTCTTGTCGAGAAAGGAAATAGCTTGATGAGAAACTAAGTCAAGAGGATCCTACTTTCACCTTCACAAGTTTGCCCTCTCAATCTTCTCTAATGGGCAAATGTCAACCTTCAGACTGAAAGACATGGCAACCTTTGGAATGGTGGATTATTTGCTCTGCAGTCTTTTAAGTATGCATGAAATTAAAAAATCAAAACCTTATTAAAAGTCCCACAAGACTTCAACTCAAATAGCAAGACTGAATTAATCATATGTTAGGGAAGGTATATTTATTGTTTTCATGAACAATAATCACTAACTATATTGGTTCATATTCATGCAGTATTCATTAATGGATAACATTTTCATACATTCAGTATAGTTATTGGAGATGAAATTAACCACATGCACATATGTTCTAAAATGAAAATAAATAAATATATGATAGGTTTTAATAATTAGATATGTAATGGTCTCCTTGGTCTGCTCCATAGAGAAAATAAACGAAGGGGAAGAATATAGGTGAGCCAATGAATGTCTTAAATTCTAGAAAAAGTAAAAGTTTTTAAATTCATTGAGTAAAGGCATACACATGAAGTCAACAGGTACATATTCACATGGGGTATAAGGTGAAGGGTGACTATCACAGAAAATGGTGGAGAGGCAAGTTGGTTAAATGTTTGATCCTTTGAACAAGCAGCACAAATGCCATATTCTGGAGTTTTACAACATACTGTCAGAATGGCTGATTGTATAACTGAGATCAAGAGGGAAATCCTAAGGAAACTCACAGATAAAAGATCTATTGAAAAGATTTTATTATACCTTTCTCCCAATGGTAAGTCATTGTAATTTTTTCTCATTTAAAGCAAAATATACCTTATTAAGCAATTAGCAATTTTCAAACATAATGCAATATTAAATAATAGAGATTTATAGTCTAAGCACTATTCAGATTAAAAGGCTTAGTTTTAGTTTTTCAACTTTTATAATACAAGAGAAAATGTTATATTCTTAATATCATATATTTATAACATGAAACCTGTTACTACTCAGATGATAATAATTCAATGAAATCCATTTAAAATTATATTACAGAAAATGTCATAGTTTGGTATTTTTCCTAATCACAGACAATGAGCTACCCAGTATGGAGTAATTAAAATCAATTCATTTATATAGTATTTATCATATGTCAACCTTTTTTTTTAGTCCTCAAAGATTACTTTAAAGAATTTCAGTCTTACTTTCTGTAGTACTTTAAAATGTTTAGTTTTGATTTCAATTATTATGTGAACCATTTGCTAACTAACATTGCCAGGGCAGTTATAAACAGTAAGACCAAAGCCTTGCCTTTTAGAAGGCTAGTTTAGAGGAAGAAATAATGCTTTGAATAATTTAATAGTTTTTTAAGCCTGCTTTCTTTTAACAGCCCATTCAAAAGATTCAAAATTTTATTCTGGCCAAATGACATTAATTTAGTCAATGACATCATTCACTGTTTTAGACTTTCACAAAATATGTTTTTCCACAGAGTTAACATGATATAATTTTATTCAAACACAATTACAAATTTAGATTACAACTCTGGTAGGGGAAAGAGATTCCTCAAACCCCTTCATAAGTCAGAAGAATTCTGCATTTTTAGGCAAAAGGCACTTCATTATTACAATTTTTCAAAAACTATTACCACATTAATTTTACTAGCTCGAAAGGAAAGGGACCTCTCTTAACAGCATTTCACAAAAATTTAGAAAAATTTCACATAGCAGTATGAAATCAATAATATGTCCTCCTAATTAAAAGGGAATTCACATTTCTAATTATGTCCAGTTATTCTCCAAAATTCCACAATACAAGAAAAACTAGAAGCCTAAAGAATATAACAGGGTTTTCCCCAAATGTAAAACCAGACTTCTCAAGTTCTTATCAGATCAAATTTCTTCAATGAAGTTAGATCAAAACTTACCCTTCTTAGAAAATCATTCATGTTACTTCCTTCAATATATTATTTAATACAAAATTCAATAACAATAATCAACATTTATATAGTTCTAACTATGTTAAGCACTTTAGAATCATTGTAACCCTCCAATAACCTAGGAAGGTGGGTGATATGATTTATTATCCTCTTTAGATTTAAAAAAGACTGATTAAATTCTCTGATATGTCATATTTAAAAGTAGTTTCTGAACAAAATTTTGACAAAATCAAATCCAGATAGATAATCTTACAATAATCTCTAAATCTCATTTTTCCCAAGATACCAGTGTTCTCGGCTAATATATTGTGATTTTTCAAAATTCACTATTTTAAACATATATTTGAATTTTTTATTTTTATATTTATTTTAAATTTAAGTTTTATATTTTAGATATATACATTACAGAGTTTCTTGATCCCACAAATTGAAAAATGATGCTGATCATAATTGCTGAAATATGATGAACAATAAACATCAAATTGGTTCTAATTAAAATAATTAATTGTAAATTAAATAACATTACCTTTAACTGACATATATTACTATACTTATACAAATTCTTTATCCATATTGAATTTCATCTTATTGGGTTTGGACCAATGTTCCATCTACCCAATCAAGATCCTTTTTGGTCTCTCATCTAGGGTATTTGTTTCTCCCTCCCAGCTTTGTGTGGTCTGCAAATTTGGGGATGCTGTCATCCATGCCTTTTTCCAAGTCTTTTTTTTTTTAAACCCTTGTACTTCGGTGTATTGTCTCATAGGTGGAAGATTGGTAAGGGTGGGCAATGGGGGTCCAAGTCTTTAATATAAATGTTAAAAAGGGCAAAGTCAAGCAGAGATCCTTAGGGCATTCCACTGGAGACCTCTTGCCCCTCTCACTAAAAACTACTCCCTGATTTTTATTAATCTCTTCACTGCCTATTTCTCTTTTAAATATTATATTTCTATGTACAATTGAGTATGTGTGTATGTGTGTGTGTCTTTGAACCAAATTTAATGAGAATGAGATTCAAGCATTGTCTGCCACCTTCTCATTTTTTCCTTCCACTATAAAAGTTCTTCCTTGCACTTCTCTTTTATGTGAGGAAAATTTCCCCATTCTACTTCCCTCTTCTCCCAGTGCACCCCTCTTTCTTAGCTCTTCATTTTTTTAGGGATCATTCCAATATAATCAACTCACATACAGGTCCTATGCCTATGTAAACTGCTAGGTGGCATAGTCTCTTGCCAGACCTGAAGTCAAGAAGACTCATCTCCCTCAATTCAAACATAGGGTAGCTAAGTGGCATGATAGAGAGAACTCTGGGCCTGGAGTTAGGAAGACCAGAGTTCAAATCTGGCCTCAGATTCTTACTAGCTAAGTAACTCTGGGTAAGTCATCTTGCTGTATTTGATTTAGTTTCCTCATTGATAAAATGAGATGGAAAAGGAAATAACAAACTACTCCTGTATCTTTGCCATGAAAGCTCCAAATGGAGTCACAAAGAATTGGACTTGATGGAATTGACTAAACAACAATGATGATCATTTTCTTAGGAGTTACATGCTATCATCTTCCAATGCAAGCATACAAATGATTTAACTTTGCTGAGTCCCTTATGATCACTCTTTCATGTTTACTTTTTACGTATCACTTGAGTCTTGTGTTTAAATATCAGATTTTCTATTTAGCTCTGGTCTTTTCATCAGGAAAACTTGAAAGTTCTCTATTTTATTGTTGTTTTTCACCTGAAAGATTATATTCAGTTTTGCAGAATAGGTTATTCTTCATCATAATCCTAGTCTTTTGCCTTCCAGAGTATCATATTTTAAGCCCTCCACTCATCTAATGTAAAAGTTGCTAAATCTTGTGTGATCTTGACTATGGCTATATGATATTTGATTTGTTTCTTTCTGGCTATTTGACCTGGGAGCTCTGGGATTTGGATATTACTGAGAGTTTTCATTTTGAGAACTCTTTCAGTAGGTGACTGGTAGATTCTTTTAATTTCTACTTTATCCTCTGAATCTAAGATATCAGAGCAGTTTTCCTTGATAATTTTTTAAAAGACAATGTCAAGCTTCTTTCTTTGATCATGGCTTTCAGGTAGGCTAATAATTTTTTCCATTTTCTGTTCTTGATTTATTTTCCAAGTCAGTTGTTTTTCTGATGAGATATTTCACATTTTCTTCTATTTTTCCCATTATTTTGACTTTTTTTGTTGTATCTTGATGTCTCATTGAGTCATTAGCTACTTCTTACCCAATTCTAATTTTTAAGAATTATTACCTTCAATAAGATTTTGTACCTCTTTTCCCATTTGGTCAGTTCTGCTTTTTAAGAGATTCTTTTCTTTAGCGAAATTTTCCTCTCCTTTTTCTTTTAGCCAATCCTGCTTTTTAAGAATTTATTTATTTTTTTAGTAAAGTGTGCCTCTTTTACTATTAAGTCGATTCTGTTTTTTTTAAGAATTTTTTGGTATTTTTGTGTCTATTTTTCCAAATTATTATTCTTTTCATAATTTTCTTGCATCATTCTCATTTCTTTCCCCAAATTTTCCTTTACTATTTTTATTTCTTTCTTTAACTCTTTCAGGCATTCTTTCTGGTCTTAAATTCAATTAGCATTTTTCTTTGAAGCTATTTTCACATTGCTGTCTTCTGAGTTTTTATGTCTTAGTCTTCTTTACCACAATAGTCACTTTTTTGGTCAAATTTGTTTTTTGTTGTTTGCTCATTTTTCCAGTCTAATTCTTGACTTTTAACTTTATATTAAAGTTGGACTATGCTCACTTGTTGGCTTTGGGCTTTTTTATGCTACTGTTTTCAGAGATAATTTTGGAAATCTGCAAATTTTTAGTTCTTCCAAGGATGTATAATCCTGAGAGAGGTGTGATCGCAGCTCTCCAGATTTGTACTCTGGTCTTTACCCGGGAAGGACCCCTGCTCCTTTGTGACAGACCCCCAGAATTTCTCTCTGTACTAGAATTCAACCTAAAACTGTGTATTGGCAATAGAATTGCTATTCAGTGCCAGTGGTACCCAGTGCCAGCAAAAAGTCTCCTATAATCTCTTAACGATCAGTTATCTGACCTTTCTGTCTTATCTGACCTATCTGACCCTTCCTGTCTCTGGGTTGAAAGTTCCTGAAAATGTACTGCTGCTTCAGTCACCATTGCCACACTGCTAAATGTGTGGGTTCTGGACAGGACTCCACCCTGATGCCACAGAATATTCCTGCCCTACTCCTAAATTTTCTTAGAACAGGAAGATGTCCTAGCCTAATCTTTTGGCTCTGCTGCTTCAAAATTTGGTGTCAGAAGTTATTTTTAAATTGTTTAGAGGAGAATGTTGAGAGAGTTCAGCTGGGTTGCCCCTAATCTACCACTGTGGTGTCACCCTTGATTTTCTTAATTCAATAAACTTAACTTGTAGCTTACAGAGCTGTCCTGCTTCTCTGTACTTCTTCCTGGATTTCCTTCTATCTTCTTACATTTTTAAAAAGAAGATGATGCTTAAATAACCTTATTTTCACTCTCTCCTTTCCTTTCCTTTCCTTTCCTTTCTTTTAATCTGTGTGATCTGTTTTTGATGAAACTATGCTGGTCCATTATAATAACAGCTTCTCCTTTTAACTAATTAGTAGTCCTTTCCCTTTTGAAAATGATGAGGGAAAAAAAATTCTCTGACAACTACTGTGATCTTCTTGGCCTAAGAATTAACACAATAATAAGATTTTATATTTGCAAAGAATGTGTCGAAGAGAATTGCAATTTTTAAAAACATTTTTATATCAGGGCAGATAGGTGGCTCAGTTAATTGTGAGCCAGGCTTAGAGCTGGGAGGTCCTGGGTTCAAATCTGGCCTCAAACACTTCCTAGTTCTGTGACCCTTGGCAAGTCATTTAACTCACATTATCTAGCACATTCTTCTGTCTTTGAACCAATATACAATATTGATTTTAAGGCAGAAGATAAGGGTTTAAAAATACATATATATACATATGCATATATGTGTGTGTATATATGCATAGATAGATAGATAGATAGATAGTCTCATTTGATCCTGTCAATGACCTTACAAGGTAAGTAAAGTAAATTTTTTGCTTTTAACTCTTGTACAGATGAAACTGTGAATGAAATGTTAATTAATGGTTTATCTGTGGTTCCACATCTTACAGGAATAAGAGCCAGGTTCAGAACTCAGGCTCAGTATTTTTTCATAAGTCCTGAATTCCAAACATCAAGACAATATACATCCAGCCTTCTCCATCCTAGCCATGTCAGCTGGCAAATCTGTGCTGTAGTCACTTTAACTTAGGTACCATTGAATAATGACTTTGAGCTTCTGTTGCCAGTGACACAGCAATGTCAGCAAAGGGAGAGATGTGGTTAGTTGGCCATCATGTCTTTATGGCTATCTTCCAATCTCACTTTTTGAGGAATGCCATCTGTTAAGAGCCCACATTTAGTCCTGGACAAATATGGCATAGTCTATTTATTTTAAGGGCAAAATAATTTGTTAAATGGGAAAACTAGATGAAATTCAGTGGTGTGAAACCCAGGGGGCTGCCAGTGTCTATATGCTCAGAAAGGTTTAATCTGGGAGAAGAAAATTAGACAAAAACCTTTTTCCTCTTTAGAGACTGCTTGTTTCCTCTGGTATTGGAATCCAAATAGGTTTATTTACTTTTATCACAAATTAACACTCTTCAACATCAAGCCCTCCCTCCAACACTTGATGCTAGATACATTGAGGAGACAAAGAAATAATAAATTAGGGGCTGAGTATGGAGTAGTAAAAAGAACCCTGTAATTTTAAGCCAGAAGATTTGTTTGCATCCTAGCTCCACCATTTACTAGCTGTGACAAGTCACTAGAATGCTCAAGGCCTCAGTTTCTTTATCTGTAAAATGAGCCATTAAACTAGGTAACCTCTAGGGTCCCTTTTGACACTAATATCTTGTGGTTATTTATGCAGCTCCACCAAACAGACTGTGTTGTTGAATACTAACTTGATTCTTCATTTTAAGATTCTAGGGCCAGATATTTGAATGAAATAACAAATGGTAATTTCTAGAAGCTGATACTATCTTCACTATTATAATTTTATACTCAATAGGACTAAAGATTGCTTCATTTTTTATGCTTTGTAGCCCCAGCACCTAGAATAAGTGCCTAAGTACTGGAGATCTCAACAAATATTCATTAAGTTCCTTGCACATAGTGGGTACTTAATAAATCCTTATTGGTTGATTGTAAGCTTAGAAATAATTCATTCTCTCTCTACCTTCTCTCTCTTTCTCTCTCTCTCTTTGACCCCTTCTTCCCTTTCTCCCTCTCTCTCTCACCATCTCCCTCCTCTCTGAATCTCTCTTCTCACTTCCTCCCTCTCTTGCCTCTTCTGCCCCCCCACCTCTCTCTGTCTCTGTCTATCTCACACACACACACCCACATCCTTAACTCTGTTGACATAGACTGATGAGAACTCCCTCCACATAAATGATCTCCTTTTTTCCCTCATTCCCATCTCCATCTCTACTTTTTCCTTATCCAAAGCCACAGGAATGCTGTCTCTGCTAGTGTAACTTGGAAAGTAATTTTTTTGTTTTGTTTTGTTTTGTTGAGTGTTTTCTTTTGTCATTGAACATAATAAAGAAATGTATAAACAGAGCAAAAGCAAAGTTTATGTTCCCAAAAGAGTTAAACAAAGTAACACATCGAAGTAATTGTGACTGATAGTACATGCCACTGTACACATTTGTAGCATCATGTTTTCAAATGAAGGCTGTATGCTTTAAAATGAACAAAGTTTTGCCAATGCTGTCCATCACATTTAACCTGAGTTCTGTTGCTGCTTAATGTTGTCTTCGTGTACTTCGCTGTAATCAGTGTTTATATTCTTTTTAGATCTGCTTTCTTCCCTCCATATAAATGAGTAGAGATCATTTTTCGTATGTGAAATCCAATATATTTGTGAAATTGATTTTATCAGGTTCATTATGGCTTATAGTAGCACATATAAAAGATGAATGGGAAGGAAGGTCTTTATTCTGGGATCACCAAGAAGAGAGCACCATCTTTCCTTCAAAGAGATGGCTTGAGAACAAAGAAGAAGCCAATCCCCACTTTCCCAGTGGGACTACATCCATACTAGGATGGCCCATACAATTGGGATAGCCAGAGGTAATCCCATCTCTGTGGCAGCAATGAAATAGGTGAAGGTCATGGGTTTTAGATAGAAAGGCAGGTTCTCATTCAGCTTTATCCTATTAGTTTCCAATCTAATATCAAGAGAAATACAGATTCCTTTCTTACTAACCAAGGCACCAAATTTGCATTATGAAAGGTTCAAGGCATATGACTTCGCCTTCTCTATTTATGCAAAATTTTAGAAAAAGGCTGAGGGAGAAGATGTATCTACAGCAAAGGCACATCTGTCACAAAGGAACCTAACAAATCTCAAAGAGTACTGCCCACCCAAAAAGGGAGGTTTTTTTCAGACTACCAAAACCTAACAGTAATAACTTCTATCTCACATTTCTCCAACTCCTCCACAGAGATAGTATGAGATTCTATCCAATTTTTGCTAAAATCTAAGTAAACTATATTAGCAACATTCCCAAGATCAGTCAACTAATACAGTCAAAAAAGGAAATGATGTTAGCTCGATCTGCATTTGACAAAGTCACTCTTGTGAGTGATAATTGTTTCCTTCTTCCTTTTCAGATATTCACTATCTCTTCAATATATTTGATTACTTTTCTGAAAAATTTGCTCTTCTCCAGTCCAGAGGGATCTCTTTTATTCTCTATGATCTTTAAAAAATATAATAATGATAATAATAATAATGTATATAGTGCTTTATTATATACAAAGCATTTTATACATATTAATCTCATTCAATCCCTGCAACAACTCTGAAGTAAGTGCTATTATTATGTCCATTTTATAGATGATGAAACTAAAGCTGAGTGCTGTTGACTTGTCCAAGGTAACATAATTAGTAAAAACCTAAGGGAGGAATTGAAGTTAGATCTGTTTTGACTTTAGATCCACCAAACCAACTAGATGCAACCAAAGATAGGACATAGTTCACCTGGGCCTTGTGACTTGAACTTGATAACAAGGGCAGCTAATACACTTTTATTCTACCCCTACTTATTTTATTTGGCCCTTATTAGTAAATTTTGTTCTGCTTCTTCCAATCCAGAAAGTATTCTTCCTGGAACAGAAATAGAAAGAAAACCAAAAAATAATAAAGTTGAGTATTTCTGCCTTCTTTCCATCACCCATTAGAATCATCTCATCTACTCCACGCAACAGTCCTATTCCTTCTCAGAGTTAATTCTTTTTGCCCAATATAATTTTTAAAAATTAAAGCAATTTTTTTGTTGTATTTAGCTTTCCTCTCAAGTCACTGATAATGTCGAACCTAAATACTTCTGACAATATGTTAACAGGCCTAAGGCATACTTACATACTCATCCTCCTTTATATGTTTTACCTCCTATCTTCTGTACATACCTTTATTTATTTGGGGGGGGAGGGAATTTTATTTAATTTATTAATTTAGAACATTTTTCCATGGTTACAGGATTTATGTTCTTTCCCTCCCCTCCCCTCACCCCCCCTCATAGTCAATGCACAATTCCACTGGGTTTTACATGTGTCATTGATCAAGACCTATTTCCATATTATTATTAATATTTGCACTAAGGTGATTAGAGTCTATATCCCCAGTCATATCCCCATCAACCCTTTATAAAATTAAAGGTCAAAATGAACATTGCCAAATAAAGAAGGCTAGGGGTGGGAACAGGAGGTTGAGGTCTCACTTTTATAGGGTGTTTTTGGTGAAACAACTTCTGTGACACTTTAGCATTAGTTCATTAACATATCCAAATCATCTCAAACTTATGGGTAAAATGTCAGTCATATTCCAAAGTTATTGGAATCTTTTTGATGACCTGCAGGTTGAAAGAAGTGGAAGTCTGGATTTTGCCTGGAATTTACAAATAATAGGACCAGAAACTTTGGCAAACAGTGTCAAGATGACTCGCAATGATTCATCACAAGTTGTTGCTGTTGTTGTTGTTGTTGAGTCATTTGAATTGAGTCTGACATTTCTTGACCCCATTTGGGGTCTTCTTGGCAAAGATTCTGGACTGTTTGCCATTTACTTCTCCAATTCATTTTACAGATGAGGAAATTGAGGTAAACAGGGTTAACTGACTTGCCTAGGATTACTAAACAGCTTAAAGGTTACAGAAAATCCAATAGCTCTAGATAGTCTACTTCCCAAGCATTCCAGTTAATTGAGGTTTCATTCTACTTACATCATCTCTACCCTTAAAAGATCCCAAGGTATTTAAATGGTCTTTGAGATTGCTCTCAAAGTAGGGACAATTGAGAGAAAAGGAATCAGGTGGAAGCCAAAAAAGGTCTTTTGACAAAACTCTTAAGAATAATTATGAACTCTGAAAGTAAAAAAGTCCTAAGAGGGAAAGAGGTTCATTGTTTTATCTTCAGTGTGCAAATTTCCTCCTTAACTGACATCTAACTTTTTTGGAAATTTATATTGTAGGATTTTAGTGGTTATTCCCTCTTAAAAATGTAATCAGGAGAGCAGTAAAACAAACCATACCAAGAGTCTACAATAATCTTATTTCTGTCTAGGTAGAAATGGGTTTCTTTAGAGCTATTAGGGGCACAGTCATATGCAGTGACGGGGTCACAGAAAAGTAAAAATTTTACCACTCTGTCTTATTGCCATCTCAGTTCTGACTTGCTTACCTTTATGGCTCTGCCAGTTTCATGTCCATGAATAAAAATCCTTGTTTCCTTTGCAATTCTTCCCTTTAGTGGAATTTCCTTTTCCTAAAATTCCAGCCTACTTCTGGAGACAATACTAAGAACCTCACCGGTACTATAGCATTACAGTCTTCTCTCTTCTAATGTCAAGCACAGTGCCCAGTAAAAATGGAAGCAAAAAAAAAAAAAGTTGGAATCAACTGGATTCAAAGACAGGGTATAGGTGCTCATATATTCACTTCATTTCATTCAATACATAATATTAAAGCATCTTCAATATGTCAGCACAATACTAGGTACTGGAAATGCAAAAATGAAATAAAACAGCCTCAGTCCTCCAAGAGTATACAATGACACATATTTAGATCATGGCATCTTACTCTCCCAAATTCTAGGTTGGCACAGTAGTGCCCAGGGTTGTACCTACAATAGCACAGAAAGTTAGTTAACCAACAGGAGAACCTGAGATTTGAAATGTGAATTTCTGATGCAAGTTGAGGGCTGAAACCTACTCTTTACTGTCAGATTTTGCTATCCAATTGAATCATTAGTTAATTAGTTAAAACTTAAAGTGAAATTTAACGCAACTTTTATAATCTCTACTCTTAAGTAACTTAACTGATCTTTTCAGGACTAAGAGGTGCAAGTTATAAAAGGCATATTATCATTATGAGGATTTGTTGTGTCACATGACCAACAAAATGGAGGATTAGACATTTTCTCTAATTCTCATGATCTCTCAAATCTCTATAAAATAGGCATTATGCACCAGAGATGAAGCAATTTGAGCTGCCTCCACTATCTAGGACACCAAGAACTCAAACAAAGTAAAAACAAGGTAACAACAGAGTGAGCTAATAATCTCTTATCTTTAACATGCTCCTGGAAGCACCCCTCCTCCAGCAGCCACCATGATTCTTGCAACTTGACGGGCAGATACATACACTTGCAATGAAACTCAGTTTAACACCTCATCCCTCCATCTTCCTCCCACTGCTGTAGAAATGCAAACAGAAAGACAAAAGACAGAAAATCAGAGAGGAAGGAAGGAAGGAAGAGAGAGAAAGGGAGAGAGGAAGGAGGGAGGGAAAGAGAAAGAAAGAAAGAAAGAAAGAAAGAAAGAAAGAAAGAAAGAAAGAAAGAAAGAAAGAAAGAAAGAAAGAAAGAAAGAAAGAAAGAAAGAA
>NC_058131.1:651938721-652022031 GCF_016433145.1 Gracilinanus agilis | reverse complement strand
CCTTCCCTTCCCTTCCCTTCCCTTCCCTTCCCTTCCCTTCCCTTCCCTTCCCTTCTCTTCCCTTCCCTTCCCTTCCCTTCCCTAGCCTTCCCTTCCCTTCTCTTTCCTTCCCTTCCCTTCCTTTCCTTTCCATCCTGCCTTTCCCCCACCCCCACCCCCAGCTTAAAACCCCAAGGACAGGAGGAGGGGCCGGGACGCTGGGAGGGGTGGGGGTAGGGGGAAGGGAGGGAGTGGAGGAAGGTTTCTCTCCTCTTGGTCCTCCATTGGTTCCGGCCCCTACATGTGCCCGCATTAGAATGAACAGACGCAAGCAGACCTGGGCACCACTCTGGGGCCGGAACTCACCGCGTCACAGCCCCAAGTGGAAGCTAAAAAAAAAAAAAAAAAAAAGAGAGAGAGAGAGACCAAGAGCCAGAGGCAGAGATGGGGGAGGGGGGAGCAAAGAGGGAAAGGGAGGGGGCAGAGGGGAGGGAGGAATTGCTAAGTGAGAGTTAAGAAACAAGAAGCATGCAACTCGGTCTGTGCCCAGGGCAACAAAAGCCGGCTGAACGCTGCTGGGACGAGGACAGAGCGCACAGGGTCTCTGTCCCTGCCGGAGATGCGCCCGTGGCGGTAGAGCGCACAACTCCCTGGGGGCCCCTGAGCCGCGGGGGCGGTGTCCGCACTGAGAGCCAAGCTCAGCGTAGCTCTAGCCAAGGGGCTCTGTCCTGAGACGCCCCCCTCTCTGTGGGGGAGGGGGGCCGAGCCGAGGCGAGGCGGGTTGGACCGGAGCATCTTTTCTTCGGGGTAGAGGCTTTGGGCGGCGCACCAAGAAAGCTGGGGTCGGTGCGCTCCCCTGGACTATCTGGACACCGCCCACCTAGGGGGCACAGAGCCCGCCCCAACCGTTGGCTGAGACTCGGAAGCTACAGCTTGGAGGAGAGCGGAACGGTCCCGCGGGGGAGGCCAGCGGGGGTGCCAGGCCAGACGCCTCTGCCTCTGCCTCTCCCCATGCTCTGTGAGTCTCGGGCTCCTGGGAGCTGAAGCATCTGAAAGGGCCTTCAGAGGGAGGAGGGGAAGGATGGCGGCGCCCGCGGGGCTGGCCAAAGCGGCTGCGGGGAAACTGTCCGAGGCTGTGGGAGAGCGCACCCGGCGCCTGGGTTCGGCGCTTCAGGAGACACACCGGCAGCGCCGGCTGCTACTCGTCATCGTCTGCGTGGCGCTCTTGCTGGACAACATGCTTTACATGGTCATCGTACCCATCGTGCCAGTCTACATCGCCGGCATGCACAAGGGCAGCGAAGAAGACCGCTCGGACCACCACCACCGGCAGCTACAGCCCACGGCCAACGCCAGCCAGACTGCAAATGCCACGGACGCCCCGACGCCTCCGCCAAAGTCCAGCCTGAAGCCCACTTACCCAACGGAGAGCGAGGACATCAAGATTGGCGTGTTGTTCGCCTCTAAGGCCATCCTGCAGCTGCTGGTGAATCCCCTGAGCGGGCCCTTCATAGACCGCGTGGGCTACGACGCCCCTCTGCTCATCGGCCTGGGCGTCATGTTCGCGTCCACGGTCATGTTTGCCTTCGCCGAGGACTATGCTACCCTGTTCGCCGCTCGCAGCCTGCAAGGACTGGGCTCGGCCTTTGCAGACACGTCGGGCATTGCCATGATTGCGGACAAATACCCTGAGGAGCCGGAGCGCAGCCGGGCCCTGGGCGTGGCCCTCGCCTTCATCAGTTTCGGCAGCCTTGTGGCGCCCCCCTTCGGTGGTATCCTTTACCAGTTCGCAGGCAAGAGGTACCCTTTCCTGGTGCTGGCCGTGGTCTCCCTGCTGGACGGGTTCCTCCTCATGCTGGTGGCCAAGCCTTTCTCCGTCAAGGCGCGGGAAAACCTGCCGGTGGGCACGCCCATCTACCGGCTCATGCTGGACCCCTACATAGCTGTTGTGGCCGGCGCACTGACCACCTGCAACATTCCTCTGGCTTTTCTGGAGCCTACCATTGCCAACTGGATGAAGGAGAGCATGGGGGCATCGGAATGGGAGATGGGACTCACTTGGCTCCCAGCCTTCTTTCCCCACATCCTGGGCGTCTATCTCACCGTCAAGCTGGCTGCGCGATACCCGCACCTGCAATGGTTCTATGGTGCCCTGGGACTGGTGGTCATCGGAGCCAGTTCCTGCACGGTGCCGGCCTGCCACAACTTTGGCCAGCTAGTGGTGCCCCTTTGCGGTATCTGCTTTGGCATCGCGCTCGTAGACACCGCACTACTGCCCACGCTCGCTTTCCTGGTAGATGTACGACACGTTTCTGTCTATGGTAGCGTCTACGCCATCGCAGACATCTCTTATTCCGTGGCTTACGCTCTTGGGCCCATTGTAGCCAGCCAGATCGTATATACTCTCGGCTTCCCACAGCTCAACCTGGGCATGGGCCTGGCTAACCTGCTCTACGCACCGGTCCTTCTGCTCCTTCGTAACGTCTGCTACATGACGCCGTCCCGTTCCGAGCAGGACGTACTTCTGGACGAGTCACCCAAGGGCCTCTACGACACTATCCGCCTGGAGGAGCGGTTAGGCAAAGACAAGCCTCGCCACGGCCTGCCCCCCGAAGGGGAGGTTTCCCTGGGATGGGAGGGGGAAGGCGCCGCCCCGGACCGTCCCCGGGCGTTGTCTGGGGAAGAGTCCTCGGACTACGACTACGAATATAGTTAAAAGTATTTATGAGAAGCGTAGAAGGGAAAGTCCTTTAAAAATCCCAGTTCCTCCGCCTCCTCCTTTTCCTAGAAACTTGGTATATCAAGGGTTAAACTAAAGAAAATCGACCCATAAAATGGGGTCTAGCTAGGTGGGTGGTGCTGGAGGACCTATAGCCTTGTCTGTGCAATGTGTCTCCCTCTTTCCGCTTTTAACACCTGTCCCCATTGTATTCAGCTTCCCTCCGGTCCTCTTTGTAAGTCCGGGATGGTTCCCTTCCCCTAGCTCCCTCCGGCTGTCTCACAAATGTTTCCCAGTCCCGTTTCCCTCTATCCTACGACGCTCCAAGCGCGGGGAATGATCTGCTCTTTGTTATTGGGAGACGCGATTCTTCCTCCGTCCTTGCGACCCGAGATAGTCCGAGGAGGCGACACCTTGCTTGAATATGACGTTCCCCGAGACCACATCTCATCCTTCCTCCTCAACCCTAAAACTTCCCGGCGGGGGTATTCGGGGTGTGGGTTCTCTGCCCTCTGCCTGTCCCATGTAGCTGGAGTCTCTGTGTGTGCAAAAGTTTGCTCGAATTTGAAAACAAAACAAAACAAGTGTGTGACCTCCTGTGTATCTCTGTACGGGGGAAACAAACCCGTGTAATGTCATTCAAGTTGTATATTCAGGGACAGGAACTCAATAAACAGTGTCTGCGAAGAGGTCGCATTCATTGCTAGGTTTCTAATTCACCCTGCAAGCTAGGTGTGGGGGAGGTCAAATTTAAGAGACCTGGCAGCCTCCAGGAAGGGGGTGGGCGGGAATGATCCCTCCTCCCCAACCTGTCCCAAGGTTGGAGGCAGAGATGAATAAGGGAGTTCCGATTTGTCCCCAGAGACTCAAGTGCCCAGGCTGTCCTCTGCAGCCCTTAGGCTGTCTACCTAAGATCAAATGGACGCCAGGAAAGCCGAAACAGTTCCTTTTCTTAAGGTTCACCTATCAGCCATTCCACTAGCTCCCTCCCTCCGCCCCCCACCCCCGCACACACACAACTCTTGGAATACACAGCTCCTGTACGCTCACATCCCACTCCTGCCACACTCAACCCTCCCACTTACACACATAACTACATTCTACCCTCCTGCACACGTTTTCGGACAGCCCCTCTTCCGTTGCATTCGCGTGCGCGCGCGCGCACATACTCTCACAAATACAGTATCCACTCTCACGTATGTGCCCTGTACACACTTCTACTCTAGCACGAATACTAGCTACATTCATGAACAAGTACCCAAGGGTTCCCTCATCTATGTACAAAGCCGCCCTCTGCCCTCTCCCCACGCACAGACACATTCCCAGTACAGCCGAGCCAACCGACGTTCACACCCACAACCTGCTCTCCATTTCTTGCCCACACATCAGGTCCGGGAACACAGCCACCTTCTCGACCACTGCCCCAGCATGCACCTATGCCTCTCTCCCCTGACCCTCCTAGGGTTTGCTTCCTTCAGAGTTGTTCCTGAAACACCAGGGTTTCTCAGTGGCGTTTTCCTGTACCCGACAGGACGGTTAGCAATGTACTGAAAGAAGCCTCCAACACATACGCATCTTTAAAATACAATTCTATTCACCACTTGGAAACTATCTCAAAGGCGTGGGATCCTCACACAACGAACAAGGTCCAGTTTACATTTCACATGGAGTTTCAATCTAGACCTAGAGCAAGGGGCATCTGGGCCCCCTTCTCCCAGCTAGGCAACATTCTATGACCTGGTGAGCTGGGCAGGGCCCAGGGGGAGGCGCTGCTTGCTAGGACCCGGGCGGTATTCCACATTCAGACTCACAACCTCTCCCCAAGATGTCTGACTTTCAAATAAAGGAAAATTAGAGGGCAGAAGGCAAGACTGGGCAAGAGCCCATTGAAGAAGCAAAAGAAACCGACCCAAGCCCTTTCAAAAGTAATTGGGGGTGGGGAGTGGGGAGTTCCAGGAGAATTTAGTCTCTCTGCCTGTGTTTGTAGATCCTTTTTCTATAAAAGGGAATAGGTAATATGTCTGTGTCAAGCTAGGAGAGTATGATTAGTTATGTGTCTGTGTGTAGTATGTGTGTATATCTTCATCCATAGGCTCAGGAAAGTGGGGGCAACTCTGAGCTGTTTGTTTCCCAGGACTGTGTGGCTGTGTGTTTGTGGAGGGATATCAGCACACACATATGCCATCTTCCTTAGGTGAGATGGTGTTTTTGTGTGTCTGGGGAAAGTATCTCTTAGGGGAAAAGTCTGTGCCTTACCTATCTGAGAGTTGGGCAAGGGATGTGTGTTTCTGAGGGTGTTTGGAAGGGAAAACTTCGGAAGGTAGCACTAATTCTCAAAGAATTCCTGCGCAATGGTCCAAGAAAGTGATAGCAAATGAGGCCCTGGACTGCTTTGCAGGTACTTAGGCACACAGTCAGCTCCTGCTTCCAACATATCATCCCATTAAGCTATAGGGGCCATTCTTCCAGCCTCTTACTGATCAATGAGCCCCCAGTCCTCAGGTCTGAGCCCCCACTTGGAAAAGAAAGGCCAGAGTAAGCCCTGGAAAGTGCCTGGAAGGATGGGATAGGTATAGGAAGCAATTTCTGGGTCCTGAGATTTAGAAGGGTTGTCTGTGTGTGTGTGTGTGTGTGTGTGTGTATGCCCATATTAGTAGTACCTATGACTGCATCATATATGTGTATACATGTATATTCATTTGTCTATGAATTTGTGGCTGGGTCTATGGATGTGAATGTCTATCTATGCATGTGTGCCCACATAAAAATCTAGGTGTTTATATTGGTGTAAATCCATGTGCCTATATTGTGTGAATAGATATATGCACGAATTGTACATTTATAAATTTGTTATCTCTTCCTGGGTCCTTGTCCGTGTCAATAACTGAGTAAATTTGTGTATGCTAAGTGAGGTTTAGTGTGTGTGTTTGTGAGAGACAGAGACAGAGACAAAGACAGACAGAAAAAGGTAGAAATAGAAATTGAGAAAGTTGTTTACCAGAAATGGGAGTGGGTTTAATTCTAATCCAGCAGCCAGGACTGGGATCAGGGTTGGGTTCTTAGGATTTTCCCAAGACAAGGTTCTGCCTCCCACCCTTGGCTGAGGATTCCCTACTTCCCTCCACTTCTTCCCTACTGCAAATGTCCCTAAGAAAACAAGCATCCAGAGACCCAAATGCAGGAAATATTATTTTTTCTCTTTTATCCTCCTTCAATCCTGACCATGCCTATGTGGCTGGAGTTTATTTGTGTTAACGTGTAAATATATATGTATGTTTCCATGTATCTCTCTGCCTGTGATGCCTCTTCTTCACACAACATGGCCATAACAGGGGAGCCCAAGTGCCTGGGTGGGTTTGATGGAGACCCTAAAAGATATCCTGGAAGATGGAGGGGTAAAGATGAAAGGATGAGCAGAGGGTACTGCCCTTCCTTGATACCGATGTCCTGAGAGCCATCTCTAGAGCTGTCTGGGCTCCAGGCAATTCAATTGGCAAGTCAATTTGACTGACAAGAAACGATTAAAACTGGAGAGGGTAGATGAGGATGGGGGACAGAAGTGTGGATAAGAGAAAGGGAAGGAAGGGAAAAACAGAAGGGATTTGATGGGGCGGTGGAAAACGGACCGGAGGAAGGCGGATAGAGGAAGAGTGGGAAATAGCTATCGAGAAAGAATAGACAGGAGGGAGGAAAGGGGGAATAAGGGGAGAAGGAAGGAAGAGAAGGAAGGAGCGAAGAGAACTGAGGGGGACAGGAAGAGGAAAGAGTGGGTAGAGAGAAGGGGAGCAAAGAGTAAAGAGTGAGAGGAAGGGAAAGGAGGAAGGTAGAAGAGGTAAAGGAAAGAGGAGGGGGAAAGAAAACGAGGGCAAGAAGAGGGAGGAAAAGGGAGGAGTACTCAGGGGAGGGGAGGGAGGGGAGGGAATAAGTGAGGAGAGACGCGCCGGGCTCGCTCCCAGCCAGTCCAGTGGCCGCGGGGAACTGGGCGGCGCGTCGGGACAAGCTACCATGGACAGAGCCTACCGCTCCCGGGAGCAAAGCTGATTCCTCTGTGATTGCGGCACTTGGCCAGACATGCCAGTATCCCTGAATCCCGGCACCCGGGCACCCGCCTTCTGACACCCACCCACGGCTGCAGCTGCGCCAACTACAGCAGGTAAAGAAGGGCAGGAAGCGGAGTGGAGTCGGGTGGGGTAGAAAGAAAGGATAATTAGTCCCAGTGGAGAGCTTTCCCTTGCCCCCAGGGAGAAGGGCGTATTAAAGACAAAACCAAGAAAGTTTTGGGGACTGTCCCCAAGTCACGGTGGGTCCCACGTGAGTGTTTATTTAAGGGCTATTGCTAGGTCTATCTGTACATGTGTCTGGAGGAAGTGTTTGGGTGACATCCATAAACTCCCCAAATAGGATCTGGGGTATTAGTACTGTGGGAAGTCCCAGTGGCCCCTGACACCTGTCTTAAAGATGTTCTTGTATCCATCCCCCCGGCCAGAGTGCTAGAGTTCCTGCCCTTACCTGGACTCTCCTGGGCACTTCAGGATTTGGCTTCTCTTCTAAGCATTCCAAGCTTCTCTTCCCTTTTCCTCTGAGCCGCAACTCCCCTGGGCTGAAAGAAGCCCTATTCACGGCATCTCCCCAAGGTAGTTTCTTGGGTGAGTCCTGACTCTACAGCTGAAGGACTCTCCAATACACAGGAAGTCTTTGAATTCAATATAGCCAAGACCGATTCCCTTTCTGAAGTAGATGGTAGCTCACTCCCTTCAGGACCCAGAGGAATAGAAGTTCTGTTCAGATGGAAAAAATGGAGGGGGCAATTGGAGCGTTCAGGTTTGGGCCAATGCCAAGGCCTCTGCTTTTTCTGGGAGGACTAGGTACCCAATCTAAGCTCCAAATATGCATGGACCTGTAGAAACTGGGCTAGATAAGCCCCAGCTTTCACTAGCATGGCTTTTATTTTGAGTAACAGGAATAGAGAAACAAGCATAACTGTGGTGTGGGGTGTCAGCTTGTCAGGAGCTAGTAAATGACTAGTCCGGGTGAACAGAAGAAATTTGTAAGTATGGAGAATCTTTTTGATTCATGCCTGCCCTAGCCCCGGGATTTCCTCTGAATCCAGAAAACCTAGTTCTCTTTTCATTCTAGATAACTGTCCCTCTCCTGAGTAGGATAAGGATTAGGGAAAGACTTTTTCAATAACCAGCATGTATATAGCATTTTGTATATCTTATTTGATCCTCGCAATAACCCTATATGGTAAGTATTATTATGCCAGTTTTAAAGATGAGGAAACTGAGACACAAGAGATTAAGTGAAGAGGATGAAGGAAAGAACTAACAAGCAAACTTTCTAAAAGAGGAGTCGTAAAATCAGAAAGGAGGGGGGAAGAACCATTGGCCAGGAGAGGTGATGCAATAAAATAAAAAAGACTCCAAGAGGTTATCAGGTGAAAAGATGGGAAGAAATACCCTGAGAAGTATGCTTGGTGAGGAGGGGAACCGTGATCACAATTGCATAAGGCATTCAGTATATTATTGTATTGGATAGCTAAGCTTTCTTTTAGTATAAAGGGAGATGTCAAAACAAAGAGAGGTCCTCAATTGGGAAGGTGGGAGGGCCATCTTAAATCTATGGAGATGCCAGTAATTCTCTCTCAGGCATATGGAGGATCAAGGCTTTCAATCTACATTGCCTCTCCCCCTCCTTTCCTGTCCCATCCTTCTTTCTACTTCTGATATGCCAGTGTCTAAATTCATTAATCCAGTTGCTTTCAGATCCTCTTAGGGAAGTAATCTGGTGGTGGTGGTGGTGGTGGTATAGCGACTACTATTATTATAATAGGATAATAAGTATAATTTTATGGATAGACAATTAACCTTGGAGTGAGGAAGATATGGTTTCAAGACCTATGGCTATGTAGCCATGTTCAAGTAATAATTTCTCAGAGCCTCAGGCAACTATCAATGACTTTAAGAAATGAATTGATAATGTACTGGTGGAGGAGGTTTCTGCAGAAGGTTTTCCCACATGCATGAAATCACAAGTCTAGACTATGTATATGATATTATGTGTATATATTTTTGCCCACATAGAAGAAGAGAGGAAAGTTACTGATGATTGTACCATGGACTTTGGAAAGGAGAACATGCTGGAGAGAGGTTAGAGGATCATAAAAGACCTCAGAGGTGATCTAGTCCAATCCTCTCATTTTATAGATGAGAGAATTAAGGATCCGAGAGATAAAATAACTTATCCCAGGTACCAGAGGTAAAAAACAGCAAAGGGAATTTAACCTTTGGCTCAGTGTCTCCAAGTTTAGCTCTCAAGTTCATGGCTTTTTCCTCAGTAGAAGTCAAACTCCCTAAGGGCTTCATGTCTAAAAGGTGAAGAGGGTCTAGGAGAAATCTAGATGGTAGGAACAAAAAGTGAAGTCAGTCTTCACCTAAAGGAAGAACCAGCCTTAATAACTAACATATGTCCTCCAGATTATTGAATAGACATAGATATGGGTTAAGAGAAGAAGATAACTTCCAAGTAGGAGCCATAAATAATGGAAGAAGATAGCACTGGACTTTTCAAGGTCCTTTAAGTACAGTCCATCTAAACCCAGAGGGAAAATCTTTGAAATTCTGAGAGAGAATGTCAACTCTACTTTTCCACATAGATTATTAACTTGGGATTGGAAAGATAAAGGGACCAGTCTGTCCTTAGAAATAGTACCAGCTAATCAGTCTGTAACTAGATTATAGTTATTGCCGGAATTTTGTCTGGGGACACTGGCCCTCCCATTGTGCAAGATAAAGAACTAACTAACTCATGCATTGCATTATTTTTGTCACTTTTCCCCTTTAGTCATTCAGTAAAGCACTTTAAAAAAAAACTGTCAACCTTGCTTCAACTGCAATAAAGAAAAGTGCCCACACTTTGGCTAAGAATTTGGGGAAATTTTGAAGTCTCCACAAGGCAGGAGAACATCAATGTGAAAAGCTGTGAAAACATAGAGGTTCCACCATACCCAGATAAATATGGGATATTGGGAAAAAAGTAGTAAGAGCATCAGAGTTGGAATCAGAAAACCTAGGATCAATGCTATATGTGCTACTCAAACACTGCGTGACAATTGAGTTAGTCACTTTACTTTTATGGGTCTCAGTTACCTCATCATTAAAATGAGGACATTGGACTAGATGACTTCAAAATCCACTTTAATAGTAACATTCTATATTTTGCAATAAAAAATGAAGAAAACCTTCCCGAATGCCTAAAGGTTTCAATTAAAGTTCTACCTTTCTGCCTAGAATACTTTCTTATGCAGCATCTTCAGGAAGACTTTCATTACTTCTTAGCTGTGTGACCCTGTGCAAGTCACTTAGCCACCATTGTCTAGCCCTTACTGCTCTTCTGCCTGGGAATCAATACTCAGTATTGATTTTAAGATAAAAAGGTAATGGTATGAAAAGGTCCAGGATTCAAAAAGACAGTAAGCACTAGTGACTCTCTAGAAAGGAAAAAAAAAACAAATCTAAAGTGGAGACAATAGAGCATTAAACCTGGAGTTAGGAAGAGCTGAGTTTGAATCCAGTCTAAAACACTTCATAATTGTATAAACTGGAGCAAGTCATTTAACCTCTCTGTGACTCATTTTCCTCATCTGTAAAACATGGGGATTGGACTTGATTGGCCTCTAAATTCCCTTCTAGCTCTAAATCAATGAGTCTATATGATCTAAACCAGTGATGAGCAAACTTTTTAAAGAGAGAGAGAAATAGAGAGAATCTCTAAAATAATTTGGTAAAAAAAAAACCTCCTCAGAGATATGTAACTATTAGTGAAAAAGTAGGGACTGAAACTTGAGTCTCTTAACTTCCAGGTATAGATTATTAGAGCTGAAAGGGTTAGAGATCAATGACCAATCCTTCCATTGGAAAAGTAATTTTAAAATTGTAAGCTTAAGAACCATCAACAAAAATGAACATTCTAATAAACAAAAAAAAGTTCAAAACAAAATCATACATGGAAGCATAAACACCCAAACATCTGTATTATGTATATGTCACAGTATACTCAAAACAATGACATTTTATTCATTTCTATGTCCCTTTTTGCCTTCTGTGCATTTAAATTTTGTTATTATTTTCTGTATTTTCACAGTTAATGAAGCTCTTTTTCAAATAACACCCCCCATCATGCAAACATGGAATTCCAGAAAGACAAAGTGATTTATCCTAAATCACATAGCTAATTAGTGACAAAGCTGGGCCAGAAGCCAGATCACCTAGCTCCCAGGTTATTTCTACAAATCCACTGAATTATAGAGCTACATGGGCCATAAGAAATCATCTAGTCCAACCTCCAAATTCTTATCAAGAAACTGAGGCTCAGCAAAATTAAGTGACACAAATTAAAAGCAACACTTGGATCCAGAAACCAAGACTTCTCAGAGGTACAGGAGCTAATTTCCCTACAGCACATCAGGTAAATTCAAGGTGCATTTAAGTGTTTCTATCTGACATATAGCTTCTGGGTCATTTTAGAGGGGCGCTTAAGTTGAGAGAGGAAAGACTCTTGGAATAGGCACCAGATGTGAGTTCTAGGACTTAGTTATCTTCTGTATTACGGACCCAGAAAAACCACAGCACTGATTTTAGCTTTATTTTCTCCATTCTAACACAGAAACAAAAATTCCTGTCCTTACTTTTTAATAATATTTACAAGGGAGCAGATTTAAGGTCAGAGAGAAGGGAGCAAGGGAACTCAAGATTTTGAGGGTGTTCTCAGGTCTGATTTGCAAGTGTACACTGGTCCACTCACCTACCTCAACCATTTCTTCTCTTTTGTTTCCTAGTACTGGGTGAGTATCCCCAACAAACTTTGACTCTTGAACCTAAGCCAGAAGAGGAAAAGCTAAAACTCAGAGATGCCAGTCCTTGAGAAAACACCCCCCAAAGTGGCTGAAAAAGATGCCAGCAGCAAAGAAGAAACTGTAAGTGACCATATTCTTAAACTTCCTTGAATAGACTGGAAGAGTGCTGAGCTTTGAATGACTAGTGGGCTGTCTTGAATTAAGGACTCCAAATTCCTCAAAAATCATAACCCATGAAAAATTTGAAAACAATATGGCAGAAATTAGGTATAGTTCAATATATCTCACACCCTGAAGGGTGATACTATAAGTAAATTAGAAAAACAGAATAGTTTATCTGTCATATCTGTGGAAAAGAGAAGAATTTATAACCAAATATAAGAGCTAGAGAACATTACAAGATGTAAAATGAATAATTTTTACTATATTAAATTTTTCTATATTAAACAAAACCAATGAACCAAAATTAGAAGGGAAATAACAAACTGGGGGGGGGTCTTATGACAAATTTCTTTGATAAAGGTCTAATTTCTCAAATAGAGAACTAAGTCAAATTTATAAGAATACAAGCCATTCCCCAACTGACAAATTGTCAAGGTATATTAACAAGCAGTTTTCAGATGAAGAAATCAAAGCTATTAATAATCCTATAAAAACGTTCTAAATCCCTCTTGATTAGAGAAATGCAAATTAAAACAATTCTGAGGTACCACCTCACACCTATCTGATTGGCCAATATCACAGTAAAGGGACAAATGTTGGAGGGGATGTGGCAAAATTGATTCATTAAAGCATGGTTGGTGGAATTGTGAACTGTTCCAACCATTCTGGAGGACAATCTGGAACTATGCCCAAAGGGCTATATGATGGTGCGTATCCTTTAAGTCAGTAATACCACTACTATATCTGGATCCCAAAGAGATAAAAAAAAAAGAGGGAAAGGATGTACTTGTATAAAATATTTATGGCAGCTTTTTTGTGGTGGCAAAGATTTGGAAACTGAAGGGATGTCCATCAATAGGGGAATGGCTGAACAAATTGTATTATATGATGGTGATGGTATATTATTATGCTGTAAGAAATAATGAATATGATGATTTCAGAAAGAGCTGGAAAGATCAGCAGGAACTGATGCAGAGTGAAATTAGCAGAATCAGGAGAACATTGTACCCAATAACAGCAATACCGTGGAATGATCAGCTGTGAAAGACTTAGCTATTATCGGCAATGCAATTATTTGGGACAATTCTGAGGGACTTATGACAAAGAATACTATCCACCTCCAGAGAAGGAACTATGGGAATTGGAATGCAGATCAAAGCATATGATTTTCACTTTAGTTTATATGTTTTTATTTGGGGGTTTTGGTTTTATATGAGTATTTTCTTACAAAAAATAAACAATATAGTAATGTTTTGCATGATATACCTACAATGGGGGCGGGGTCCATTACCCATGGAGTCCTTCATTTCTTATTCCAAACATTATCAATTTCTTGGAGGTGAAGAGGAAGTAAGAAGCTTCCAATTTAATTGCACCCCTTTCTTATAAAGAGGGATCAGTAATGGAAATGGAAAGAGGTGGAAACAACTCACAAAGCAATGACCCTGGGAAGGGGCCCTGTTCCCAGAAAGGAATCATGGGCTGGTCACCATTATCTCTATTCCAATTAAGAAATCACCTTCAAAAATAAGGGGAAGTACCAAGAGGGCAGAGTTGTGACCTGTAGTTCACAGAACTCCCAAATTTTCCCTGCTGGCCTCTGCCTGTTCCCTGATGGATCTCTCTCTTTTCCTAAAAATCAAGCAGGTTTACATTATCTGACGTACCCTCTCCATTCCTCCAAACTGTTCCCAAATCTAGCAAAATTCATCACTATTATAGAGCCTACACTCAATCAGACCTCCCTGAGGGATGTTGTCTAAGCAGCTGGGCAGCACCCAACTCATTTTGCAAAAATTTTTTTGGCTTTTAAACATTTATGCATGTCTATATTTTATATGCCTTTATAAACTGTCACTCCCTCTGCATTCCACCACTGAATAACAACAACAAAATGAAAGCTAAAACCTTCCACATAAAGATGCATTATCCAGGAAAACAACTCCCTGCCATTGGCAATACCTAAAAATGTAGATCTCTCCATCCTAAGGTCATCATATCTCTGGCATGTTCCATCTTTAATTTTGACTCTGTTTAGTTTTGATTATGTTTTATATTTAGTCTTCTGGATTTAAGGTTTATTATCCCATTGATGAGAATTCAAAAGTCCTTCAAAGTTGTTTTTCACTACAATATTGATGTTTTTAATAAATTGTTATTTTAGTTTAACTCACTTAACTCTGTATCAGATCATCAAGGTCTTCCCAGTTTCCTCTGAAATTTTTAATTTCATCATTTCTTATGGTACAATAATATTCAATTACAAATTCACAGGGCAAAATTTATTTTGCTGTTTCCCAATAGGACAGTTCCTTAGTTTTCCATTTTTGTCTACTACAAAAAGGACTATTATAAATATTTTTGGATATATTCATCCTTTCTTTCTTTGTTTGCCATCTTTTGGATTATAGATCTAGTAGTTTGAAAGGGTGTATATCCTTTGTGTACTTTGTGTAACTTTTGCCACTGAAATTTTAATAGGCTCCCAACTTGTTCCCTTATCTCAGGTCTCTCTGCTCTCTACAATCTACCTTGCTCACTGTCAAATGATTTTTTTAAAGTCCTTACCTTTTCCCATAGATTGGTTCCAAGGCAGAAAAGCATAAGGGCTAGAGAGTGGAGCTTAAGAGATTTGCCCAGTGTCACACAGCTAGGAAGAGTCTGAGGCTAGATTCGAACTCAGTACCTCCCATCCTGGTTTCCTACCCATTGAGTCACCTCACTGCCCCCTGTCAAATGATTTTGCAAAATCGTATTTATCTCTCCCTCTGGTTGGTCCTGATTAGATCATTTTAAAAATAAAAAATTAAATCCTTCATAACAAATATGAATACTCCAACAAAACAAATTCCCACATTTTCCATGTCCAAAAATATGTGCCATTCTGCAGTTTAAGTCTATCAGCAAAAGGTGTGTAGAATCCTCTGGGCTTATGATTTACCAATCACAAGATAAGTCTTCCAAAGACATGGCTCCTTACAGATTACTCCTGCCTCATACTACCTCCCCACAACATTGCCTTCAAAACACATTTTTAAAACTTTGAGAAAACACTAGGCAAGAATCAGGAGGCCATATTTCTAATCTCTTCTTTGACACTGATCTTGGACAAGTCATTTCATTTCTCTGTGTGCCAGATTCGGTTTCTTTATCTGTTGAAGAGGATGTTGAACCAAGTGTTATCTAAGTTCCCTTCCAATTCCAGTCCATTCTCCTGTTTCTGAGTATCTACATCCTAGAGCCACAAAATAGTGCTCCTTCATTATTGGGGAATTTTATACAGGACACTCAGAGGACAATGAATTCCAGAACCTTTGTTTACACTGGAGGACCAGAAGGATGAGCTCATGCTGCTCTAAGGGCTGCTATTAGCCACTCTTCTCCTTGATGACAAAGGGAGGCATTTCATAGAAGTCCTGACATCAAGATACCTGTTGCTACATGTGTATCCACACCCCATCACAGACATACTTGACAGGTTGCAAATCTGAGGCTTCCAGAACATGTTCCTACACCAACTAACAGCTACATGGACATTGTCATCATTCTCTGGGGTTGTGGACTTCCTAGTCAAGATTCCCAGAAGGTACCAGACCACCCTAATGTTTTATCAGCAAACCACTATCTACCATACCTCCCTAGACTCCTTCAAATTGGAGATGGTATGACTGAGAGAAAAAAAGGAAGCATTCCCCTGGGTGATAATAGATATCTGATCATTGAGAGCTTACTATCTCATGAAACAGGTTATTCCATTTAGGCAGCTGTGATAAAAAAGAATATATTAAATCTAGGATCAGGAAAGAAGTATTTAGATATCATCTCAACTACTTATCTGTGTGATCAAAAACATGTCATTACACTCTCTGGGCTTCAGTTTCCACACTTGTAAAATGAGGTTTCACTAGATGGCCCCTGAGATCCCTTCCAATTCTAAACCTATTGTCATGTATGATACCTATAGTGCCCTCAAGCTTTAAATTCTGTGATGCTTTTTTGAGGGTCAGCTCTATTTGTTACATTCTTCCTTATGTGGACCCCAAATCTACCTTCCAATATTTCCAAATACAGGTACTAGAACCCTCCTCTAAAATCAAGTAGAACAAGTCTGGAACAACTCTCAAATACTACGACCTGTTCTAATTTGTCTATTGATAAGTCGTTTTGCAGTTAGTTCATGCCACTTTCCCAAGTGAAGAGGATTCTGCTTCTAGGCCATAGAGAATTCACATCTCTTTGGTTTCTCCATGGGTTCTCCATCTTTCCTGCTTTCATTAGTCAGGTTGCCTCTGTTATTTTGAGGCTTTTTTATGTTTCATGGCAGCATATACCCACTGACACCTTAGGATCTGAGTATTTATAGCTGCAATGGACCTTGAAGATCACTTAGTCCACCACCAACATTCCATTTTATAGATGAAGAAACTGAGGTCCATAGAGATGAAATAACTTGCCTTCTGACTCTAAATGTGATGCTCTTTTCACTCCACCATGCTCCCAATCTATTTGGCACCACAATATTCCTTCTCTAGGTACCCAGAAGAATAAGCAGACCAAAGGAATGTAACTGGCCTTTGTTTCTTTATTTATGCTTCACTTACATGTCTCATTTGAATTTCCCAGTGGGTAGAAAGGTTCATTGCAAATTCAGAGTTGGAGTCCATTTGGTAGAATGCCGACCATAGTCACCCTCCCCATCCCCAACTCATTATCCTCTAAGAACTCCTTTCCTCTTCCTCCTTGTTCTCAAGGATATTTATTACCTTTTACCTGGGTGATAAAAACAGAAGTAGGTAGTTTTAAGGTTGGCCTACTATTGTATGGTGAGGATAGGATTGGGCAAGTGGGTCTGACATATAAATGAGAATATCATGGTATCTTGTTTATACAAAATCACAGAAGGCAGCTTCTGCTGCATTATGCTCAGGCAAAACTGGAAATTTTTGTCTTTAGTGTCCAATTTTCATGAGTAGATCAAAGATGTGATTTCAGTTAGCTCTTCCACTGACTGACAGATGGATGTATAATGAGGGTAAATGCTCAGTCATCACCTGGAAATCCACCTCCCCCAC
The DNA here is from genome assembly GCF_016433145.1 of Gracilinanus agilis. Classification (NCBI taxonomy): domain Eukaryota; kingdom Metazoa; phylum Chordata; class Mammalia; order Didelphimorphia; family Didelphidae; genus Gracilinanus; species Gracilinanus agilis. Next base: position 652,005,245 of record NC_058131.1, on the reverse strand, counting down.
ACCAGTGAGATCACAACTTCCTTTGCTGCAGAACACAACATGTTTTTTGTAAAACAAGTCATTTGGCTCCATGGCAATGGTGAGAAACCTTTGTCTTTTTAAGAGCCAATAATCCTAAGAGGGAAAAAAGTCCACTGAGAGAAATATACGAATAAAAGGCATTCACATAATTTAAAATTTTTAACAAAGTAATAAATTATATTTAAGGATTCTAAAAACATTTTCAATTTCATGTTATGTTCATTTAAGAGCTAGACAAGGGAAAGAGGTGCAGAAGGAGAGGAAGGGAAGGAAAAGGTATATGGAAGAAGAAGAGGAAGGGAGAGAGGCAGATAGAAGTTGGAAGGAGGGAGACTAAAGGAGAAGAGGTAAGAGAAAAAGCAATTAAGATATATACAGAGTAAGAGAAAAGAAAAATGTTAGGAAAGAAGCTTAGTAGTTTCTGAATGAGAGGAAGTATGATAGAATGAGGAGCACTCACTCTTGAGTCATAGGACCTGAGTTCCTATCTCATCTTTAACTCTTACTACCTGTGGCTAACCAGTCCAACCAACTCATTTACTCAAAACTCATCCTTCTTGATCTCTCTGCAAGATTTGACACCACTGACTTCCCCCTCCTCCTGGATATCCCTCTTTCTCTGAGTTGTTGTTATTCTTCTATTCTTTGATTCTGCTCCTGTACATATGAATGTTGCTTCTCAGTCTGTTTTGCTGGGATGATCATACCAGACTCTAACTAGGGGTGTAACCCAAGGCTCTGACTCAGGTTCTTTTCTATCTTTTCTCTGCAGTCTTGCATTTAATGTCCTTATAACATCTCCTATAGGTTTAACTGCTGTATCTGTGGAGATAGTTCCCAGGGATCTATATCTAAATCTATATCCATATTCACATCTTTATCTATATGATTATATCTGTATTTGTAGTTATATCTATCAAACCCTAGCCTTCCCTGAACTATTGCCCTAAATCAACAGCCTACTGGACATTCAAACTGAGTGTCCTATAGACTTTTCAAACTCATCATACTCAAAATAGAATTCATTGTGTCCAAAGGACTATAAAACAATGCATATAAAAGGAATAATGAACCGGAGGAATTCCATGTGAACTGGAATAACCTCCAGGAATTGATGCAGAAAGGAGAAGAACCAGGAGAACATTGTACACAGAGAATGATACACTATGACACAACTGAATGTAATGGACTTCTCTACTAGCATCAATGCAACGATCCAGGACAATTCTGAGGGACTTATGAGAAAGAACACTATCCATGTTCAGAGAAAGAACTGTGGGAGCAGAAACACAGAAAAAAGACATTTCCTTGATCACATGGTTTGATGGGCTATGACTGGGGATGCTGACTCTAAATGATCACTCTATTGGAAATAGTAGTAATATGGAAATAGGTTTTGAACAAGGATACATGTAAAATCCAGTGGAATTGCTCATAAGCTCTTAGAGGGGGGAGAGTGAATAGGGGAGAGAAAAAAACACAAATCATGTAACCACGGAAAAATATTCTAATTTAATAAAATAAATAAATAAATTTATTTTTAAAAATAAAATAAATTCTGCAAAAAAAATCAATGCATATTATTTGATCCAGTGATACCACTATTAGGTCTATATCCCAAAGAGATTTTAAAAAGAGGGAAATGACCTGCTTGTACAAAAATATTTATAGCAGTTCCTTTTGTGGTGGCAAAGAATTTGAAATTGAAGGGACATCCATCAATTGGGGAATGGCTAAACAAATTGGGTCATATGATGGTGGTGGAATAATATTGTGTTGTAAGGAAGGATGTCCAAGATGATTTCAGAAAGAAATGAAAAGACTTTCATGGACTGATGCAGAATGAAATAAGCAGAACCAGGAAAGCACTGTACACAGTAGCAGCAATACTGTGGAATGACCAACTGTGATAGACTAAGCTATTATCAGTAATACAATGATCCAGAACAATTCTGAGTGACTTATGACAAAGAATTCTATCCACCTCCAGAGAAAGAACTGCTGGAGTGAGAATGCAGATGAAAGCATGAGATTTTTCAATTGTTTATTTGGGTTTATATTTCAGAGTTTGGGTTTTATAAGATTACTCACAAAAATGAACAATATAGAAATGTGTTTTGAATGATAATGCAAGTATAACCCAGATCTAATTGCCTACCAGCACCAGAAGGGGGAAGGGAAGGGAGGGTGGGAAATAAGTTTGATCAAATAACTTAGGAAAACTTGTGTGGAAATTTTTTATTACATGTAAATAGTAAAAATAAAAAATGAAATAAAAATATAATTCATTATCTCTTCCCCAAAATCCATTCTTCTTCTGAACTCTCCTATTGCTGTCAAAGATCTAGGCATTCTGACATTCATCCAGGCACACAATCTCAGTATCATTCTAAACTCCTCATTCTCATCCCACAGATCCCATCAGCTGCCAAATCTTATCATTTCTATTGCCACAATACTTCTCATAGATATTCCCTTCTTTAGGCTCACAATTACCACTATAGTTCAGGCCTTCATGAGCTCTAGCCTGAACTTTTTCAAAAGCCACCAAATTGGTCTACTTAACACAAGTTTCTCCCCTCTTTAGTCCATCCTCTACATACCATTTTTTAAACTCTTACCTTCAATCTTAGATTCAATACTAAGTATTGGTTCAAGGCAGAAGAGCAGTAAGGGCTAGACAATTGAGATTAAGTAGCTTGCCCAGAGTCATACAGTTAGGAAGTGTCTGAGCCAGCCTTGAACCCAGAATCTCTTGTCTCTTGGTCTGATTCTCAATCCACTCATCCACCTAGCTACCCCCTCTACATTAAATGATTTGGCAAGTAGATAGTCATGAATGATTTTGGAGATTTAGTAAGTGATTTGTAGTAAATAAATAAAATTTAGTAAGAACAGAAGCCAGTTTTCAGGAAATTAATGAGCAAGTAAGAAAGAGGAAATGCATATATTACTACTCTTCCCAGCAATTTAATAATAAAGATATCAGGAAGAGATAGGAAGATTGCTTAAAGTAACAATTGATTTAAGGATAAGTGCTCTTTTTTTTAGGATGAGGGAGAATTGAGTATATTTGTGCCCATAGGGAAAGAAGAAAATAGAATAGGAGAGATTTAAAGTAAGGGGGAGAGGGAAAGGTGTATGGAACATGGCATTAAAGGAGACAGAAGGTAATAATAGTCATCAGTAATAAGGTTAGTTTTGTTAAGGAGAATCATTTTATTATCAGAAACTAAAAGGAAAAAAAGATTTGAGAATACAGCTTTTGAGTTAAAGAAAAGATATCAGGTAGCTCATGTCAAATCATCTCAGTTTTCTAATTTTCAGTCCTTTTGATGCCATCTAAAAGGGTGTTGGATGGAGTTGGAGAATTGAAGAGAATGTAAAATTTTGACAGTTGTTGCCATTGGGAACATAGTCAATTAAAGATAATAAAGTTTATCAGGTATCGGTGAAAGCCCATTTGTAATTAATGACCACATTTTTATTGGTGGACTAAGTCAGCATAGTTCCGTGACACATCCCTCCATTTCAGGGATTGAAATGGAGAAGGTGGATCGATTGAAAAAGAAATATGCATTATGAACCCTATATATCCTGAGCACTGTCCTAGGTGCTTGAAATACAAAACCAAAGATGAAATAGTCCTTGCCCTCAAGGAACTTATATTTTATCAGAGAGACAACATATACATAGATGGACATATATAAAATAAGAATACACAAAAGAAATATGAAGTAATCTTGGGATGGTGAGAGTTAATCAAGATGAGGGACTTGTGAGGCAAAATGAGTGGAAAGGTTGGGTTTGGGGGATGTTCAAGAGTAGAAGAAAGTACATATTAAAATAGCTAACCATTGTATAAAGATTGTGAAGGGAGCTGCAGCCAGAATAGGGATTATGAACTGAAAGAACAGGAATTGGTGAAGCTATTGGGGATTCCAATGAAGGTATCAGTGGATGGTAAGGTGATTCCTACATGGAGGAGAGCAAATATGAGACCTAGAGAGGAGCATGGAGGAATGTTAACCCAAACTTTGCAGATGCTACAATTTCATCAAGAGCTATCTTCCTTTGGTGGGAGTGGGGATAGGAGGGAGCAGAGGAAACAAGGTACAATTAGGGAAAGAAGATAAGCTCTTATCCTCAAAAGATGAAGTTTCATGTCTCCTAGCTCATGCCTCAGAGGCTGGATTCCCAGTTCAAACCTTCTTGGCCTATGACATTGATTACCTTGCTCTCTGCCCCTGCTCAGATGCTGCCCAAACTTCCTGTACCACCACTACAGAAGACCCTGGCCATGTACCTCCAGTGCATGAAACACCTGGTGCCTGAGGAGCAGTACAAGAAGAGCAAGGTGATTGTGGAACAGTTTGGGGCCCCTGGGGGCCTAGGGGAGAGCTTACAGGAGAAACTCTTGGAAAGAAGGGAGAAGACGACAAATTGGGTAAGGAGTCAAACCACAACATAAAACCCAACTGGGGCAAGTGGAAAGGGAATGTGAAAAGTTCTTTATTTCTTACACCCCTGGCACCATAATACCATTTTTGTAAGTCTGTATTCTTCTCAAAATTCCCTTCCACCCACAGTGCTTGGTGGCATCTTGGACTTTACTCATTCAAAGGTATATAATAATTTGGCTTCCTTGCACATGTAGGGACTTTATATGTTCCTCCCCAATGTTTTCTCATACATTTCCTTCTTAACAACAAATATTATTAAAAACTCACTCTATTTAAGACAAATGTAGAGAGCTGATGAGTTGTCAAGATAAGTGTATAGAAATGGCTAAAGAACTAGTTTTGGGAGTCAGGAAGAAGTGGATCAAAATCCTGCTTCTTATCCAGACAGTGTGACCATGGACAAGTCACTTAAACTTTAAGTGCTCCAGACAACTCTCTAAGACAACATATTCCAGATTTGCTACTCTTTTGGTAGAGGGAACCTCACACCAGGGGACTACTATGCCAGGTCATGGGGAGAAAAGATAGCAGCAACACAGACCCTCCCCTTAAGAAGCTTGTCACAGTAGGATAGGCAGAGATGTGATTATTTTTCCATGAAAGTTAATTTTCCAATGTGAAAAATGAGAGGCAGAGAAGTGCACATTCAGAGAGTTAATAGGATAGTTGGAACTAGAACCATACAGTTGTATAAATGGGAATATTCAACAATTCAACCAACAATTTTTAGGTTCTGCTGTATTCAGAGCACTTTACTAAATTCGGGGAAAACTATTAAGTTTAGCTCATCCTCACAGGACTTTTAGCCTAGTAGGGGCATATTTATGTATGGGGATATAAAACAAAATAATGTCTAATAAATGCATTAGAGAAGTGAAAAAAATTCTGTGTGGAATCTAAGGGATAAAAGCCACTAAAGACCAAGAAAGACTTTATGGATCTTGATGGAAATGCCCTTCCCTCTATCTTTGCATATTATAAATCCTAGCTCAGATGGGTTGGTTGAGATTTCAAAGATGGATAGGTGGAAGGAAGAGCATTTTAGACTCAGGGAAAAATTCAAAAAAAGGTTCAGGAGCAGAAAAGCAGAAACATAAACAAAGGGTAGACATTTCAGAGAAATAGATTTCTTCTTGATGTCAGGAAAATTTTACTCTCAATTAGAACCTACTCAGAAGTCTAATGGGCTGCCTCAGAATTGGAGCATTAGAGGGCTTCAAGTAGAGGTGAGAAGACCACTGGGCAAACTGTTTAACCTATCTCAACCTCCATTTTTTCATTTGTCAAAAGAGATATTTAGACTTGCTAGTCCCTAAGATATTTCTAGTTCTCAATTTACAATTTCATGCACCTTTGTTATGGGGAGATGGGGATGGATTTCATTCAGGCATGAGTAGATACCTGAACTAGATAGTTGTGGAGGTCCCTCCTTACTCTAAATTATATTTTGTGAAGCAGAGATTATGAATAGGAGATCACAAGCAGCACAACTTAACTGAAGCTTAGAGTGCCTAGAAGAGAATAGTAGTAGATAAGGCAAAAGATAGAGGGTGGTGCCAGATTTTTTTTATGAGAATTTTATTATTTGTTTGTTGGTTACATTAAAATTCCCAGGTATCTCCCTCCCTGTATATACATATACATATATACATACATCATACATGTGCATACAATGTCTTTCATGTTTCTGTTTATCAGTTCTTTCTAAGGAAGTGGACATTCACAAGTTATTTTTAAATACTAATTCTATGGCTGTATATAATGTTCTCTTAGTTCTACTCATTTTCATTTTCCTAATTTCAGGTAGATGGTGTCTTTTTTTAAGTTAACTTGCTTAGATCATCAAGGACTCATGATGAAAAATGCCATCTGCCTCCAGAGAAAGGAACTGATGGAATCTGAATGCAAACCGAGACATACTATATTTCAATTCATTTCTTCACTTTTCTTTTTCTTATTCAAGTTCTTTTTCACAAAATGACAAATATGGAGAGATGTTTTAAACTATTACACATGTAAAATCTTTATTAGAATATTGCCCTCTTAGGGAATGGGAGGAGGAGAAAGAAGGGGGAAGAATTTGGTTTAAATTTAAAACAAAACAATGAAGGTTAAAAAGGTGTTGGTTTTTTTACATTTAATCTAAGGGGGGAATAAAATATTGTTGGCAACATGAGGGAAAATGAACAGAAAAAAGTAAAATTTTTTTAAAGTAAGTTAACCTGTTCAGGGCATCAAGGTGGCTCAGTAGAAAGAGAGCCAGGCCTAGATATCCTGGGTTCAAATCTGGCCTCAGACACTTCCTAGCTGTGTGACCCTGGGCAAGTCACTTGACCTTAATTGTCTAGCCCTTACTGCTCTTCTGCCTTGGAATCAATACTGAGCATTGATTTTAAGACAGAAGGTAAGGATTTAAATAAATAAATAAAGTTGACCTGCTCATCATTTCTTATGGTGCAGTAGTATTCCATCACAATCATATGTCTCTACTTGTACATCCATTCACCAGTTCATGGACATCCCCTCAATTTCCAGCTCTTTGCCACCACCAAGAAAGCTGCTATAAATATTTTATAACACATAGGTTCTTTTCCTTTTACCCTGATCACCCTGGGAAACAGACCCAATAATGGTATTTCTGGATCTAAAGTTATACACAGTTTTGTAACTTTGGGGGCATAATTCCAGATTGCTCTCCAAAATGGTTTGATCATTTCACAGTTCCACCAATAAGATATTAATGTCTCCATTTTTCCACATCCCCTCTAACACTCATCATCTTGCCCTTTTATCATTTTAGCCAATCTGATAAGTGTGAGATTATATCAGAGTTGTTTTGATTTGCATCTCTCTAATCAACAATGATTCAGAGCATTTTTTCATATGCCCATGTATGGTGATGTCAGGTTTTAAAGGGCTTTGAATGCCAGACTAAGAAGTTTGAACTTTATACTTATTGTGGGCTATGTTTAAATTTGGCTTAGTCCAAATCAGTCAGTCAGTCAACAAACATTTCTTAAATGCTTACTATGTGCCAGGCATTGTACAAGGCTTTTTCTTATTAAAAAATGTTACCAACATTCATGAATCATAAAACTCACCCACATAAGTGGAGTGTCTCATCTTGGCTCTCTGGAGCCTTGTAAAGAACCTTGTATTCCACAGGGGTCAAGTTTGAATAATTGTTTTCATATACAAGACAGATTGCTTGTGACATGCTCAGCTTGCAGGGATTTATCCCACTACATCAAGTTTATACCATTCAGATATTACCATCTCCAAATGTTTCCTCTTCCCTGGCACAAAAATCAAACAGGTCAAACAGTGTTATAGTAAGGATAACTCCTAATTCCTTGAGCTTTGGGTGTGAGCTTTGGGAAATGAGAATCTCTTTATAATTTGAGATCAAAAACTTCTCCCTTTTCTTCTTTGTCTCTGCTGGGTGGGACCTTTGAGGATGCCATTCCTATAAGAACATCCAATAAAATGTAAACTTCTTGAGTACAGACAATGTTTGTTTTTGTCTTTCTCAGAAACTGTCACATAGTAGGCACTTAAAAAAACCCTTACCTTCTGTCTTAGAATGGATACTCACTATTGGTTCCAAGGCAGAAGAGCTATAAGGGCTAGGCAACTTGGGGTAAGTGACTTGCCCAGGGTCACACAGCTAGAAAATATCTGAGGCCAAATTTGAATCCTCCTGACCCTCTATCCACTGAGGCACCCAACTGCCCCTTAGTAGGCATTTAACAAATACTTATTTAATTGAACATTGGCCTTCTGCAAAGTAGAAAAATTCTTCTCATGATAAAGATGAGATGATACTGAAGATGCCTCACTTTTGGATCACAACTTTCTATTTTTCATACTACTTTCACAAATGTCATTTCATTCAACCTTAACCATTGTTTCATCTGAACAGGTATGATTCTTACTACTTTAAAGATGAAGAAACAGATTTCGAGGAGGTTCATGTTTCATCCTAGGTCAGGTAGCTGGTGACAGAGGCAGGACTAGGACACAGGTTTTAGAATTTCAAAAATGAAGCGAATTTGGGAGATGGGTTGAAGCTGTGGGCTGACAAATACCAAGAACTCTTGTCCCGATTTATCACCAATTGAATGATTGATGACCTGCGCCCAGACAAAGAAAGGAAAATCCATCTGTGTTCATCAAAGCCAAGAATCCAGTGACAGTTCGTTTAAATGCTTCTTCACCTGGCTGAGTCATGAGTCACAGTGCATGCCCCCTTTTCTGTCTGTAGGTCTTTGAGTACTGGCTGGATGACATGTATCTCAACAATCGTTTGGCTCTTCCAGTCAACTCCAGTCCAGCTGTGATCTTTGCTCGACAGAACTTCCAAGATGTGAATGATCAGTTAAGGTAAAGCTTCTTTTGAATTCTGGACCAAATGTTACACAAAGTCATTCTCTCCCTACCTCCACAAACCCTTTTACAGCCAGCTTCTTAACACAATACACTGGGAAAGGTAAAAGGAAAAAGTATCCCTTTGGGGGTCATTTAAGTACTTTAGAGGCACTCAAAAAAATCCTCTTACCTTCTGAAGTCTTAGAATGAGCACTGTGTATTGGTTCCAAGACAGGAGAGTGGTAAGGGCTAGGCAATGGGGGTTAAGTGACTTGTCCAGGGTCAAATAACTAGACAGTGTCTGTGGCCAGATTTGAACCCAGATCCTCCTGACTCCAGACCTGGTTCTCTATCCAGTTCTGATATGGCAGAGGTGTCAAACATATTACCCTCTAGAGTGGGACCCAAATGAAATTTAGATGTAATTGAGAAATATTTAACAAAGTAAATCAAAACACAACAAAAGATAATAATATATTTTAAAACTAAGTCAATATGTAGTTCACAGGGATCCTTATATAGGGATTAGTGGCCCTCATTTCTTTTTGAGTCTGATACCACTGCTATCGGGGATCCTTGGGAGGTGGTTCTTCTGTGAGCAAAACATAAGAAATATAAGAAGACAATCATCTAGGGCTGTTGTGACCAGAATGAGCTGAACATATGAACCTGAGAGTCTCGCATATAAGAACCATTCCTTTGGGGAGGCTAATGTCTACATAGGGATGCCAGAGCAGCTGGAGAAAGGCATTTGTATGTCCTAGACAAGGTTTGAAAATAGTACTGCTACCCTCCCCCTACAATTCTTCCATCATGTTTTAAAAATTGCTCCCACTGTGTTTTACTCTTCACCAAGGATTTTCAGATTTGACTCAAACACATGAAACTTGATAAATCACAAAATAAATCCGTATGTGCCATGAAGAATAGAATTTTCTGGCATTAGGAATGTGCTTTTAGGGAATGTCCTTCATAGTAGCCACCCTTTGTGTTGAGCCTTAATCAATTAGCTATCTTGCCTATCTCTCGTCTTGGTCCTGGGACTTTGGCAGTCTTTAATAAGAGGTCATATTCTTTCCATAAGGGAAAACCGCCAAGCTTTAGACAAAATGCCATCAGGATATACTCAAAAACATCCATCACAGACTGTCCCCAAACCAAGGCATTTTATAGGAGGGATAAAAACCATTCCTTCTTTCCCACAGAATGTCTTCCATATGCTACAATTTCAGAGCTCACTGAGCTGTAATAAAAACCTCTGTGCTAATTGCACCTGTCTAAGGTATGATTTACAGGTAGGAGAAGAGAGGAAGAGGAGAAAGGGAGGGAGGGAGGGGGAGAAAGAGAGAGAGAAGTAGGAAAGAGGAAAAAAGAGATGAAGGGAGGCAGAGGCAGAAAAAAAAGTGATATGCTTTACTGAGAATTTCTCAGACACTTCAGAGAAAGGGAAATTTCCATTTATTCCTAGATTGAATCTCCATGCTGTTAATTTTTGCATTTCAATTGTTTTTCAGTCATATCCAACCCTTTGTGACCCTGTTTGAGGTTTTCTTGACAAGGATACTGGAGTAGTTTATCACTTCCTTCCACAGCTCATTTTGCAGATGAAGAAACTGATGTAAACAGGGTTAAGTGACTTGCCCAGGGTCACGAAGCTAGTGTTTGAGGCCAGATTTGAACTCACAAAGATGAGTCTTCCTGACTTCAGTCCCAGCCCTCTATCCAATGCACCATCTAACAATGCTATATTGCTATCCTGGGCATGCCATTATGAAGCTTTTCTTCTCTGTTGTAACTTCCTTAGCAAGATCCTTCTGAAACACTTGGATCATACCTAACACTTTCCATTAGATTCAAATAGAATTTATTGAAATACCAGCTACAATCTAAAGACTATGCTAAGTGTTGGGAACACAAAAACAAAACAACAAATAAAAAAACAATCTATTCTGGCCTGTGGGAGCTAACATTCTACCTTGGATAGTAATGTAGTAAAGGAGGATTTGAGGTCAAGAGCTAAACTGACATAAATTAGATGTGTGCATGTTACCTCCCCCATTAGAATGTGAGCTCCTTGAGGTCAGAGACTATTTCATTTTTGTATTTATATCCTCCTTGCCTGGCACATGATAGGTACTTAAATGCTAAATGATTAGTCAGTCAAGTAAGTTTAAGAGAGATGGGGGACAAATATAGTTGTATAGGGAGAAGATTTTTTTTGGGTCTTTGCAAAAGTTTCCTTGAAAAATTTGCAAATGTCCCTTCACTAAAATCTATGACAGAAATTGTCCAACAATCCTCCTGCCATTCATAACTGTCAATGAGATATGATAAAAAGCCAATTTATTATACTCAGAGCTGGGACTTACTATATATAAAAATGAGTGAGCCCTGAGATGTAGATTCCATGATTTTATTAAGGTTTTAATTACATAGGCAGGAGGGGTACAACAGAATTTCACAGAAAGCAGAAGTGGAAGTTCTGTATCAGGTACAACAGAATATTTACTAGTAGGTAAACACTGGCACCAGAGATTTGCAGACAGATAAACAAAGCAAGAAATATGTCTGCTTGATTTTACAGACTCTAGCTAGTGACATGATAGGCTTATCTTAAGTAAATGGTGGTAAGAAGGTTAAGCCAGAAGTTCTCTCATCAAAAAAGTCTCCTAGAAGCATTAGCTAAGCAAACAAAAAAAGCAGCAGGTCTTTGGGAAGCTTCTTACTCTTTTCTCAAGAAAAAATAATTCATACTTGAAAATATCTTGAATTATTGAATTTCCACTGATAAGGTCTTTAATAAATTAATCAACCAGATAGTCATGTAAGTATATATTTTGTGCCTGCCACTTTGAAGGGTACTTAGGAGAATGTAAACAACTATGTATTATCTGGTCATTCCCACCCCCCATTCCTGCACAATCCAAAAAAGTTTCCCCAGGTTCAAAGTACAATGTGAGTCTGAATCAATTAAAAAATCACAGCTCATAGGCTTCCATGAAGAAATTTACTTTTACTAATCATCCAGAGAGCCCATAGTTTAATTAAAAACTATTTAATCATATGGTAATAGAATTTCTCTTCACATAAATCTGAGCTCCATTCCCCCCAAAATATATACACCATCAGTGGAAAGAATACCTTCCTATAGGGAACACACATGGATGGTCACACACGTTGGGGGAACTTGTGGCCAAGGAATACACATAAGAAGTATGTGTGGAGGAGAACAATTGGTAAAGGCACACATATACAAGGGCTCATGGGTAGAGAATACATGTGGTCACTCATACTCCTAGTGCTAAAGAGTTGCTGATGTCTTCTGCTGATGTCATCCACTCTCCCACTGGATGTGTTCCATATGGTGTCTGCTAGACATTACTTCATTAGGCATATGGTAGCATAGCTTCTGGGTTTTTGCTGGACTACTCAGCTAATATGCTAGCTTTTCCCATTTTGTCTGCCATCTCCCTTTTTAGCCCAGGGGCTTAAGCTTCAGGTCCTTCACTTATGAGAGAGGCAGGCTCTTACCCCCCACTCATTACACTAAGAAAAAGCATAACTTTTTTTTTTTTTCACAATAGGGATAGGAACAATTTCTCTGTGTCACATCTATCTGATAGTATCATAGAATATACACATCTAGTTTAACATAAGGAAAACTGTTAATATAATTGATTACATCAACAATAAAAGTAACAAAAACCATATGATTACATCAATAGATTCAGGAAAAGCTGTTAACAAAATACAACACTCATTTAAAAAAAAAAACACTTGAAAGCATAGATAAAAATGGATTTGTCCTTAGAATAGATAAGAAGCTTGCACCTAAAATCATCAGCAAACATTATCTGTAATTGGGATAGATAAAAAGCCTTCCCTACAAGGATAGGAGTAAGGCAAAAATCCCTGTTAGCACCAATATTATTTCATATTGCTTTAGTTTCCTTTGACTTCTGCCAATTCCTGATGGCCTTCAAAAACCATATTTAAGGTGCCTTTTAATAAATTGCCAAAAGCCATATGGATCTGAAGTCCTGAAATTTTTTTCAACCCACCAGGGCCTTTCAGTTCTTCTGTGTAGAAAGGGAAGAGGAAAGGTAAAGAGCAAAAAGTTCAGGGGAGGCATGTAAAGCCACCTCAATGTTCTAAATTTCTGCCATATGTATATTTTGCCAGTAACAAGCTTCCCATGTTTTGGGTTGCTTTACACATATAAGACAAAGTATCTGCTTCAAAGAGCCTGCATGCTATTTAAAGAAGCCAGACCCAGAGGTACAGAAAGTTAATGAATAAGACCAGGAAGTCTTTACTAAGGGTCAAATCAGTGATGGAGAGAGAAAATATTTTGGGGATTCAGAGGAAAAGAAAAATCACCACGATATAAAATAGCCAGGGAGGATTTCACAAAGAAGCAACTTACCCTCAATGAGGTAGAGGAGAGGTGGAAAAGGGGAGTTTTAGGAAAGAAAGGCCTGAGTTGAAATACACACACAAAAAAACTTTCAGACAAGACACTGCATTTTTGCTTTAAAAACAGAAGTTATCAGTAAAGCTAACAGAGAAAACAGCCTAAAAGAAATTATAGATATAAGCAAGCAACCCATAAAAATTTATTGCACAGTTGTACTTTTGTAAAATGGATATTTATGTTTAAATATAGTATTCCTCCTCTCTCTTCTACCAGTAGAATGCAGAATCCTTGAAAGCTGTGTTGTTGTTCAGTCGTTTCAATTGTATCCAACTCTTCACAGTCCCATTTGGCATTTTCTTGGCAAAGATACTGGAGCGGTTTGTCATTTCCTTCTCTATTTTTCAGATGAGGAAACTGAGGCAAACAGGGTTAAGTGACACAATTAGTAAGTATTTGAGGCTGGGTTTGAACCCAGAAAGATGAGTCTTTTTGACATCAGGGTCCTTGCAAGAGAGACTATTTAAATTTTGTTTCAGACAAAGTTTGAATGCAGATAGAAGTGTACCATTTTTCACTTTTTTTCTTCCTAAGTTTTTTTTTCTTGTATAAGAAGCAAGTGTCTTCTTTTACAACATGAGAAAAATGGAAATATGCAATTGCATGATAGCACATGTATAATCTATATTATATTACCTGTAGTCTTAGGGGTGGGGGAAGAACATGGATGGTGAAATGTCAGAAAACAATTATTAAAAACTATACCCAATTGCATACTCTTATGCAATTGGGAAAATATAATATAAAAAAATTTTTGTCTTTATATCCCTAGCCTGGCATAGACCCTGTTAAAAAAAGCAGGGACAATAATAGCTGTCATTTATGCAAGGTGTCCCAAAAATAAGAGTTCAGTTTTAAGTTTAACTGTCTCAATGATATGAGTTTTGGGATATCTCCCGTATAGATTTAAGGTTTGCAAAATACATTATGTATATAATCTTATTTGAGCTTTGTAACAATCCAGCTATATAGATTGTATAGATATCATATTATTTCTGCTTTACAGATAAGGAAACTAAGGCTTAGAAAAATAATGAAAGTTCATCAAGTTGAATTTTATGTGCAGAACCCTATAGAGAGCCACTGGCAAAATAATCTGGAAGTGGTCCTTAAAAATAGAAGATACTCTTCTTCTCCACTTCATTCCATTTTGTTTAATTTTCCTAGGCCTCTGTGTTGTGGAGGAGGAGGGCACAGAGTATATTTGTTATACCAGATGAATCACAGATGAATGAATAAATAATTTTTTAAAAACACTTATTAAACACTATTGCTAAGCACAATGTTTCACATAAATCCTTGTGGGAATACAAATTCAAAAGCAAGGACAGGAATGGTTAGGTGGCTCAGTGGATAGAGGTACAAGCCTAAAAAGATAGGAGGTCCTGGGTTCAAATCTAGCCTCAAATATTTCCTAGCTGTGTGACCCTGGCCAAGTCACTTGCCCTTATTTGCCTAGCCCTTACCACTCCTCTGCATTGGAATTGATGTTAGTATCAATTCTAAGACAAAAAGTAATGATTAAAAAAAGAGAGAGAAAGACCATCTCTTACCCCAAGGTCCTTAAATTCTAATAAGGGGAAGTCATACACCTAGAGGAGGTTGAGCAGAAATAATCTTTGGTTCAGAAAATTTTGTAGATGGTTAATAAAGCCATGAAGGAACAGATTGACAATTCCCCTCCAGGAATGATGGCAGAGTTGATTTGAACATGGTTCCAAATCCTAGAGGAGTCTGTAGAGGGAGGTTCACATGCAATAAAGCCAAAGTAACTGGCTAGTTTACTTTCAAGATGGCCAGTGAGTAGAGAGTGAAGTCAAGCAGGGTTGGGGCTCCATGAGATTGTGGGACAGCAATCAGTTGCACATGGAATTCCAAGGCAGAATGGTTCAAAGCAGAGCTTGAACCACCAAGTGTCTGATCTGGGCAGCATACAGACCTGTGAACCCAGAAGAACAAAGGGCAGGGGGAGAAAGTGGATACTGGCGACCAAAGACGAATCAATAAAAATTTGGCAAATAATGAAAAATGTTGGACAAAATAATTTTTGAATGAATTTAAGACTTACATCCAATAAGATATTTTTCTAAGTATACAATCAAGCCATAGTTCATCCTCTAAGGAAAATAAAGATGACAAAAACCATTTTGATAGGCATCCTCTAGTGTCCTATTTTTCATCTTCTCCCTTTTAAAATGGAGGGAATTAGCAGATTTTTTTTTGTTTCCCCTGTGCTGTTGACTTCTCAAATTCCTAGGGGCTGGGTAATGCAAAACCAGATTGTCATCATCATCACTTTTTGAAAGGATTCAAAACAAAAGGCTTTTTTTAAAAAATGTAAAATTTAAATGTTTTGCATGTGCAGCAAGCTAAGGTTCTGTTAGCCTTCTCAGATTTCCCATTATTATGCCCCAGGTCCTACCTGAGAGACTGTTTTGCATTCATACTGCAAGCCCCTCCAGGATCCTTACAACAGCTTCCCTTGAGCACTGAGGAGTATGACTAGCTTGACATTTTCCTAGTCCCTACTGGTAATGAGGGGTTGGGTAGTCATTAACAGGCTTGTTATACCCCCCAGACCTCTCTGCTTCCTTTTTGTTTCCAATCATATAGCCTGTTTTAATACATCCCAGGAACTAAATAAACATTGAATCTTACAGGTGCAAAGGTCTTTAGAGGACACCTAGTCCCACATTCTATACTGTGACAAGAGTCCAATATTTTCATTTTAACAATATCTTCATGCTGAGAGGATGCCAAGATTAAATGTCTGGAAAGCTTTTAACATTTTATCTCTAATGATGTTGAAATGCCTTCATGTACACATGCACTCACACACACACACATATGAATGGTTCTTAATATTTTTTGTGTGCAATAGACTCTTCTGGAAGTCTAATGAAGCTTATGAACCCCTCAAAATAAATTTCATGATAGAAAAAAATGCTTAGTTTCGGTTAAAGGTTAGTGAAAATAAAGATATATGATTGTTATAAGGGTTTTTTAATAGAGAAGAATTAGGAGGAGAAAGATTTTTGTTCATTGAAAAAAATTAACTTTTAAAAATTAAGATGCAAATTCTTTCCTATCCAAGTTCAGAGAACCCTGAAATCTATCTCTAGACTCCTTGAGAGTCTGTGGACCCCAAGTCAAGAACCTCTGGCCTAGATAATGCACATATAATTGGAAATGCCAAGGAAGAAAACTTATTAAACTCCTTGTAGTTGCTTTTTTATTTGCATGAAGATGGAAGTTCCAAGGAATAATGGCACCTCCTTAGTAATATATCTTTCAGAAAGAAAGCTTTTTGCTACCCATGAGAGAGGAAAGTTGTTTGGCAAGTATGAGCCTAATCCATTCTTTTACTGTTTTTTTAAAGTTTGCAATTGCTATATACCAAGCACACTGTTCCTTTTCATCTTAGACTGCTTTTATAAATTATAAATTACTTAAAGATAGAACTTATTTGTCCCTGAAATGCAGCCTGAAAGAAATTCCCCACCAGAAAAACTGATAGATTTTCTGTTTGAATACCCTACCAGGTATCCACATACCATAATAGAAAGAACACCAAAAATCAACATACTTCATTGTATTTTACCCCTATTTTTGTCACTGGATTAATTATTTAAACTTTATTACCTGTTTTCCAGTTTTAAAATGGGGATATCCAGAGGCAACACTCAGAATAATAATTGCTTTTCTTCACTATCCCCAGCCTTCCCTTTCTTTGTCCTTTTCCAACTTTACCCAAAATGTGATAGGAAACCAGAGAAGATTTTGAGTGGAGATGTATTATTACCAAACCAATGTGGAAAAAAATATGAATCTGGCAGTGGCATAAAGGCTGTATTGGCAAGAGGAGAGAGTAGAGGCAGGAAACAAAAGGCTCATTAGAAGGTTTATGAAAAAAATTTAGGCAAGTGGTACTGAAGGCATATACCAGAGTGGTGATATGGAAGCAGACAGGAAAGGTCAATTTTAAGAGATGCAGACCTAGAATCAACAGGACTTAATTGCTTGGATGGATGAAGGAGACAGAGTCAGAGAAAATCCTAAAAATAAGAAGATGAGATAATAGTGCATAGTGGTATCATAGACTAACAAAATGGCATTGTTTTAATTTAATTATGTGAAATTTTTCCTAGTTTATTTTACTATTCTGAACTTAACACAGACTGACAGTAGGAGGAGGTTTCAGGAGAACGATAATGAGTTCAGTTTTTAGACTTCTTAGGTTTGAGATGTTGGTGGGGACTTCAGGTAGGGATTCCTAAAGGAAGATGGAGAGCTATATACGGTGCTTAGAAGACAGATAAGGTTTAGAGATATTGATTTGGAAGTCATTTGCATAAAGGTGGTCATTGATGCCACAGGTATAAGTGAGATTGCCAAGGGAGAGAGTAAAGAAGCCAAGAATAGTCTCTTGAGGTAACACTTTAATGAAGAGAATGCAAAGACAGTGAAGGAGGAAGAGAAGCAGTATTATGAAGGTAGTGGAAGAAGAGAGTGAGTGTATCAGAATCAAAAGGAAGAAAGAGTGTCCAGGAGAAAAAAATGATTAGCTGTAGTTAGTAGTGGCAGAGAGGTCTAGAAATTTGGGGTTTGAAAAAATATTACTAGATCATTAAAGACACTAGAGAGAATAGTTTTGGTAGAGTTGGATGGGGTAAATGTTCAATTGGAAGGGGCTGATGAGAAAGTGGATAGTGAAGAGGTATAAAAGCCAGTTAAGAACCTCAGACTCAAAATTTAACACAAAATGAGACTCATAGTCCAACTAACAGTTAAAAGGAGGTTCATTTGGCTATAACTGTGGAAAGAGAGAATACCAAGCTGATTCATCTGAGTATAGTTTCTCTGTGCCAGGGCTAGCAAGCTACTGAATTGCTAGTCACAAGTCTCAGGGAGGAGCAGGGACTTCTCATGCTCTGGCCCCTTTGCATTTGGGCAACCTTTCAAGAAAATACCTTGACTAACCTACATGGTGAAGACTCTCATAGAATCATCCCTATAATGTCATAGATAATTTTTTCAAGAAGTTTATCAGTGAAGAGAGAGAAGAAAGAAACAATATAGTAGAATGGGTTAGGATTGGGAGAGAGTTAAATATGTTATAAATAGATGTAAAGAGGCCAGTGGTGAGGAAATCATTGAAGATAACGTGAGAAAGAATGGATAGTTATTGAAATAAGGTCATGAAGTGGGAAGAGGAAGAAATGAAATAAAAAACAGAGGTAAAGGGACTATTATGGTTCAGTCATTTTGGTTGTGTCCAACTCTTCATGATGCCATTTGAAGTTTTCTTGGCAAAGATACTGGTGTGCTTTGCCATTTCTTTTTCCAATTCATTTTTTAGATAATGCCTCAGAAAATTGAGGCAAACAAGGTTTAGTGACTTATCAAAAGTCATGTAGCTAGTAAGTGTTTGAGACTGGATTTAAACTCAGGAAAATGTCTACCTTGACTTCAGGTCTGACACTGTATTCATTGTACCATGCAGCCACCCCAGAGAGATAAACCTTAGTGATTAGTAAAGATTAATTCTTAATTGATTGAAAAAGTTGGGAGTATGACAAACACTGCATGGTTCACAAGAGAATATGAATGTGGTAACTGGTCTGTCAACTGGGAGTAGCCATGAGTGGACAGAATTGTCAAAATAGGTGTGTATATAAGACATGCTAGGTTTCATCATAATATCTTTCCCCAAAGGGGACATTGTTTTAATTTAACTACATGAAATTTCTACTAGTTTAGTATTCTGAACTTAACAAATATCAAATAAAATAAGCCTTTCCATATACACTGCAGAACAGATAGAGAATATTATACAAGGAACTGCAAATCTCTAATTGTAGAACTTGCTTTTTTTTTTAAAAAAAAAAAACCCTTGTACTTCGATGTATTGTCTCATAGGTGGAAGAGTGGTAAGGGTGGGCAATGGGGGTCAAGTGACTTGCCCAGGGTCACACAGCTGGGAAGTGGCTGAGGCCAGGTTTGAACCTAGGACCTCCTGTCTCTAGGCCTGACTCTCACTCCACTGAGCTACCCAGCTGCCGCCTTGCTTTTATTTTTTAAAGTATGTGATAAATTCAATATGTAACATTCAAAGTTGTTCTAATTGTCATTCTTTTTGGTCTTTCTTCTGTCTTTTTGTTCTTGTTGCTTGTTGATGGGGACCCTCTCCCTAGCCTTCCTTTCTCTTCCACCTACCCCCATTTGAAAAAGAAAAAGGAATAAATGGTAATTAGTGACATATGTATATGCATATATACATATATATCGTATCCAAAACTGTATGTCTCCTGAGTCCATCACCTCTCTGTCAGGAAGTTTGTATCATGCTTCATTAGTCCTCTGGAATCCTTGGCAATTTGGCAATTGCATTGATGAGAGTTCTTAAGTCTTTCAAAGTTGCTTTTCTTTTTTTTTTATCCTTATTTTCTGTCTTAGGACTAGGCAAATAGGGTTAAATGACTTACTCAGTTCACACAGCTAGGAAATATCTGAGGTCAGATTTCAACCCAGGTCCTCCAGACTCCAGGCCTGGCCCTCTACCAACTGCACTACCAGCTGCCCCTCCCCCAAAAAAATTTTTTACAGCGTTATTATTATATAAATTCTTCTCCTGCTTTTATTCATTTCTCTGTATCAGTTCATAAGTCTTCTTGGCTTTCTTTTCAAGTGTCCTTTTCATCCTTTCTTATGACAAAATAATATTCCATTGCATGTGTATACCACAAAGTTTGGCTATTTCCCAATTGATCTGCATACCTTTAGGGTCTAGCTCTTTATCACTACAAAAGAGCTACTATAAATATTTTTATAGATATGAGTTCTTTTACCCTTGGGCATATGCTTAGGAATAGTATTGCTGAGTCAAATTGTACACTTTAGTGATTCTGGGATCATAGTATTAAATTGTTTTCCAGAATACTTGAAGCAAAACACAGCTCCAGCAATATGCACCTATTTTTCTGAAGTCCTTACAAAAATAATTGTCAGTTTATTTTTTTGTCATATTGGCCAATCTGATGGGTATGATGGGGAGTATCAGAGTTTTTTAATGTGTATATCTCTAATTACTAGTTATTTGGAACATTTTATATGGTTATTAATAACTTGAACTTCTTTTTTTGAAAATTGCCTATTCATAACTTTTGACCATGTATCTATTGGGGAATGACAAAATGTACTCTTTTGAAGTATGAATTGCACTTTGCATAAACATTATGATTAAGTTTAGTTGCGTTTTCAATTCTTTTGTTTAGCAAATTAAAATGTCTTTCATGATTGAATTCAATAAATTTTTGCCTTAAAGAAATAAAACAAAATGCATCCTATGAAATGTACTGTGAAGAGGAATAGTTTCCAGGAATGCAATGGCCTTGGGGCATAAACTTACTTATTATATTAATGCAAAAATAGAATGGATGAAAGCTAAAAAATTCAATAGAATGGGGGTGGCTAGGTGGTTCAGTGGATAGAAAGTCAGGTCTAGAGAACAGAGGTCCTAAGTTTAATCCATATTTTTCTTTTGGATTTTGTGTATGTTTCCATTGCTTTCACTGTCCCCTTCCGTACCTTGCTCTTTGTCTCCATAAAAATTCTTTAGAGTTAGTTGCTTTTTGTTGTTGTGTTTGCTCATTTTTCCTATCTAATTATAGGTAGGCTTTGTTTTCTGGGAAGTTGAGGTACCCTCTTAAACTTCAGTCCTTCCTTGATGTTATTGTCAGCTTATTTTCTGGGTAGTTACTAGTTTACCAGATGGTCTAAGGACTGAGAGCTCTGATACCCCTCTCTCCCTCCTGATTCAATTGACTCTTGAGATGCTGATAACTTATTTTCCTCAGTCTTGGATGTAAGGTTTTGATTTCACTCTGACCTCAATCAGGTCAGGAGCTGATCAAAATCTAGCCCCAGGGTTAGGTTTAAGTTTTTGGTCTCACTGTATTCTTGATCCAATCAGGCACACCCTTGATTACCCTATCCTGGAGCTCTGCCCTTGGTTTTGGGCAAAGGTGTTGGGGGGTGCTCTCCCTGTGAACTATGCCCTCATTCCAAACTGTGGATTATGTCCTCATCCCAAGACCAAACTGGGCTTCCTGTCTTCACTCTGGGCCTACATGGAACAGCCCCTTTAAGCCCAGATTGCCCTAGTATGAAATTTCAGAGGTATGAAATTTCAAGGAGTGTGGGTTGGCTTGGACCACTATTTGCCCAGGCAGGATCTCAGGGTCTGAATGTTATCTTGGACATAAGTTCAGAACCTGTGACTGCAGATGTGGAGTGGGGGTTGGAGATGATTTACTATTGGCTTGCTCTTTATTCCTTGCTATAGCCTCTTGCTGGCTCTGCTCACCTCTTACCCCAATGCCTCAGATGTTGTCTGCCTACCTTTTGGGCTTTTCTTTTCTTGAAAATTGTTTCATTCTTGTTGGTTCTTTTACCCCTATATTCATTTTGTGGCGATATTTTAATCTTGGGCAAAGAGTATTCTTGTGGTGGCACAAAACTGCTCCTCTACTTATTCCTCCATCTTGGTTCCACCCCAGGAAGTCTTGAAGTCCTAGGTTTAAATGTGACTTCTGATATTTCCTAGCTGTGTGACCCTGGGCAAGTCATTTACCCCCATTGCCTAGTTCTTATCACTCTTAGAACCAATACATAGTATGGATTTTAAGATAGAAGATAGGAAGATTTTGTGTGTGTGTGTGTGTGTGTGTGTGTGTGTGTGTGTATTTTTTGTTGTTGTTGTTTTTTAAGTTCAATAGGATAGATAAGATGGTGGATAATAGAACAGAAATTCCAAAGGATCGAGTGGAGACTAAGGTCAGAAGCAGACTAATGAGGAATCCAGGTAATTAGGAAGGGGTGAAGTTTCAGGATAATGTCTTCTGAGCATGTAGTAAAACTGGCTACCCAGCCTGGAGAAGCCAGTACAACAGGAGATGGATTACCATGCATGCTCTCTCAGAAGAACTAAAAAAAAGTGTGAAAAAACAAAGTCTTTGCAGTACTAATTGCCTCCAAGCTTGAGGTAAAACAATAAAACTTTGGTGTTTGGCAATTGTATTCCTAGGAGTTGTCTCTTCCAGTATATTATGCCTACATTACTTTATTGAGGAAAAAGGCTTAAGAAATGTGTGCTCTACGCTTCTGAAATTCCAGGAAGAGAGGGGCAAAGGACTCTTCAAGACTCCTCCCCCTAAGACTATTGTGGCTCCTTGACTGAGAGGTCAAGGAATATGACTCATCTATTCTCACCATGTTAGGTGCAAGCAGTATGCCCATTTAGTTTGCCAAAGTCTTTGAATACCAGTCTAAGTTTACATTATGGGCATTAAAGTACCAATAATACAAGGTTTTTAAGCAAGTGAATGGCATGACAAAAATTCAGGAAGACCAATGGGAATGGTGTGCAGAAAATATTGGAGGAGGGCTAGCAGAGAGGCTGCTGACCATAGTCTAGGTATGCATCCAGGTGCCTGCATACAGATCTCAGTTCTACCAGACATTTAGTATTCTGCTGGTCTTATTGTGGAATTAAAGAACTCTGAGATTTACACATCATAAGACAAAAAGTCCCTGACAGCAAATCCAGGATAGATCCCTCTGATTTAGCACTATTAGTATGATGTGTTTTTGTTCATATAAGATACAATTTGTAAATTATGTTTCTTTGATCTAGGGGACCTCCTTTACAATCTTACTTCCTGCTGTTGTTACCTTGCATCAGATATTTCTAAATTTATTATACTGACTAGAAAGGAGAGAGGTGGCCAGGGGGACCAGAATAAAATACAATTTTAACATAGCAAATAAGATTGTAAGTAATCAATGTAAAATAGCACTAGCAGAAGGTAAGATTGAGTGCCTCTCCCCAACCACATTGTTTGCCTTGCTCTACTGTTCCCATCTCTGCTGTCTGCCTCCTCTGTATCTCTTACATACCATCTCTGTATTTTCTATGTTGTTTTCCTCTATACCCTTATTAAAGTGTGAGCAAATCTTCACTTCTCCACTGCTGTCATAGTTTTTCCTGGCAAGTACCCCCCAAAAATAGGACTGCCTGCCCCATTTCATAATTTAATTAATTAGTTAGCAGTTTACTTACTGTACTGACTAGAAGAAGGAGAGTAGTCAGGGTGATCAGAACAAGATAAAATTTTAATTCCATCTCACACCTTATATTTGTTCTTATTTGGAGATTCAGCCCTCACTCTCTATCCAGCCAACCTCTCCTCTCTAGTCCTCACTATGATACCTTTCCTACCTTGTCACAAAAATGAATTCTATAGTTTGTACTTAAATATTTAATTATACTAGTATTGAAAGCAAGCTGGATAACACAGGTTCTAAAGTGTCTTGTTATGGTCCAAATTATCTATCAGGGTTGCTTCTATTCTGATAAAATTAGCCAGATAACTGTCAAATTGACTTTTAATTTGGGGTCAAAATAGACATAGTCCCTGCCTTTCAGATGTGACCAATAAAAATGGCCTTTCACAGTACAACCTTGAATTCATGACCTATGATTCCACCTCCCTCCTTTATGCCACATATTTAAGCACTTGCCAAGTCTTATCACTTCTACCTCCAAAACATCTCTTGCATCCAATACCTTCTCTCCATTCACACTACAACTGCTCTCATTCAGATCCTCATCACCTCTTTTCTGGACTGGCCTCCTAATTGGCTTTCCTAACTTGTCTCTTCTTTCTCCAATCCATCCACTTCAAAGAAGTGAAACTTATACTAAAGTTCTTGTTTTAAGGAGCATAAAGTAATTTTACATAAAGTAATTTTTTTTTAAACCCTTGTACTTCGGTGTATTGTCTCATAGGTGGAAGAGTGGTAAGGGTGGGCCATGGGGGTCAAGTGACTTGCCCAGGGTCACACAGCTGGGAAGTGGCTGAGGCCAGGTTTGAACCTAGGACCTCCTGTCTCTAGGCCTGACTCTCACTCCACTGAGCTACCCAGCTGCCCCTACATAAAGTAATTTTAATGTAATATGAATTTGCCAGCCAGATGTGGGGAAGAAAGGGAAGGAGGCACAAAAGGACAAGAGGGCCACATACCTGTGGAAGGAGGGGGCCAGCGTACAGTCCAAGGGCATGTTGCGACCAGGGACAGAGAAACAAGAGGAGGAGAAAAGCAGGCTGGGGCCAGCCACGTGGGAGCCTGGTCAGAACTAAGATGAAAAATATGTGAAATGCAGAAGCATGGGGGCCAGACAAGGACATAGACAAAGGAGAGCACTGGCAGTATATGGAGGCCTGAGACCAACATGTGGTACCTAAGAACAGACTAATGGAAAGTAGTGGGCAGGGCACAGGACTGAGTGAGTGGAACAGAGCAAAGGACTTCTCTCTCAGCACCAGAGATCTCAAGCCTAGCCCCCATCCAGCACTGGGGAAGCCATAGCTCTCTCCAAGGTCTGTTCTGCTTTCACTTATATTTGAGGAGGAGGGAGCATAGAGAACCAAGCCGAGGGGCAGGAGCCTAGTGAACATAGTACTGTATAGTCAAGCTAACACAGGTGTTTTTTTGGAATGCAGATTTCTTTCAGAATTCTTTGTGTAAAGTCAAATTTGCATAATGCAAATTTACATAAAGGAAGAACTCTCTGTGTTCCTAAAGCATAGACCTGTCCAAGTCAGACCCCTGTTCAATAAAATCTAGTGACTCCTTCTTAGCTCTAGGATCACATATCAATGGTTCTATTAAAACCCTTTGTAACTTGGATCCAGGCTATATTTCTAGGCTTCTTCTATATTTCACACTTCATACACTGTATAATTCAGTTAGATTGGACCTTTTAGGGTACTTCCTAAATGTCACACCATTTCCTCATCTGTGCCTTTGCACTGATTGTCCCACCCAGTGCGTAGAATATACTCTTTGTTCATCTCTACTTTTTATTTTTTTAATCCCTTCTCTTCTGTCTTAGGATCAATACTGAGTATTGTTTCCAAAGCAGAAGACAAATGAGGCTAGGCAACTGGGGTTAAGTGACTTGCCCAGGGCCATCCAGTTAGGAAGTGTCTGCAGTCAGATAAACTCAGGACCTCCTGACTTCAGGCCTGGCTGCCTCTCCACTAATCCACCTACCTGCCCCATCTCTACATTTTAGAATCATCAGCTTATTTTAAAGAGCAACTCAAGTAATACTTCTTGCAGGAGAGATCATAGTACAACTCCCTAGAATGGAAAACTGATGGCTGTGGTGTCTTTCTCTTTTAGGTTTACAGCCAATCTCATTTCTGGAGTGCTTGACTATAAAGCCTTACTGGACAGGTAAGTAGTCTGGGGAAATATGAAAAGGCAACTATGCAGAAGCTGAGAGTTCCCCTACAAAGAAATGAGTCACCAGGATTTAAAAAAAAATACCTCCCCCCAAAAAAAATCCAGAAAGGAACCAGGCTTCATTAAGCAGTCTCCTTGTTTCTCCCAAAATATTATTATAATAACAATAGCTTATTTATCCACAGCACTTGTGAGTTTATGAAGAAAATTCCTCACAACAACCATATGATTTTGGTAGTATAGATTGTAGTTCATATTTTATAGAATATTTAAATCTCATAGAAGGTGAATAATTTTTCCGTGGACACGTAATTAGTGAATTTTAGAAGTAGGATTCAAACCCAGATCTAGCATTTTCTTCATTGCCTTGTGTTCTTTTACTTTGATGGATGAGGCAGTTCAACTGAAAGGGCAAGAATAGAATCAGAGACTTGAGGAGTGAAAGTTTTCAACCCAAAAATATTCTCTCCAATTGTTGCAATGGCTTGTCAGTATGTCTGAAATTTAACCTGATAAATTAAGAACTTTCCTCTCCAG
This sequence comes from Gracilinanus agilis, assembly GCF_016433145.1. NCBI lineage: Eukaryota > Metazoa > Chordata > Mammalia > Didelphimorphia > Didelphidae > Gracilinanus > Gracilinanus agilis. Next base: position 651,979,070 of record NC_058131.1, on the reverse strand, counting down.
TTTAAAATGTAAAGCCACCCTAGAGAAAGGGAAGACTGAAAACATTTCAAACTCTAATCCTTAACACCTTAGTCCACATTTCTTTATAAAAGATTAATAGACCAGTCATCTGGCAAGCTGGTAAGGTAATAGGACTTAGCACAGTAAGTATTGATGTGGGAAAAGAAAAGACCAAGTCTAGAGCATATGGAAATGCAGACATGGGGAATGGAAGGACCAATAAGCATAAAAGGGGCAGGATTAGAAGACCATACAGCAAAGGGGACCTCAAAAGGGAAGATAAAAAGGCACAACAAACACACTTCCTAGAAGATAAACTTCCCTTTCTTCACAATTTGGGGCCATCTCTAACTCTTACATACCATAGCCGTTTATGGATCTTATAGAATTAACTATCAAGGAGAGATGAAAAAATCACAGAGCTGTGACCACAGAAGCAGAGGTCAAGAACTTCTAATTGGAAAAGAATATGAAAACCTGATTCAGAGATGCATTTTTTTCTGGGGCACTAGGGCAGTAACTGGCACCATGGAGAGCAAGGACATAGCAAGTTGATAGCTAATAGGATAGGAAGTACCAGGTCAATGTCAACTCCTATAGATCTGCTACCTCATCCCTTCCAATCTCCTACTAGAGAAGAAGAAAGGGGAGAGGGAATCTGAAGCCAGCCTTGAGCATAAAGATAGAGCTTTCCTCTACATCATTATGACATTCGAATTGTGAATTGAACAGGCATATCTACATACAACTGTTCCCTTGGCTCTTCTAAAGTCTGCTGCTTTCTAGACTGTATCCCCTATTTTCTGACACATGTATGTATACATACAAATACATATATGTAAATATCCATTTATTTACATGAAGATTTCCATGATAAATCATTGGCAACCATCTATTTGTATAGATGGCTACTGTTGTCCTCTTCAGATGTTTCTACTGTTTGATGAACTCAGAAATGACATATAAGTTGGGTAAAGGAATTATAGTGTTCATCTAACACTATAAAGAAACTATGATTCTTAGCGAATTTTGTCTCATCTAATGAAATGATACATACTCAAGATTCATTCTCTTTCTCTCTCTGAATTCCTTATCTTATTTCCTTTCTCCCTATTTAGCCATTCCATACCTATTGACTGTGCCAGAGGACAGCTATCTGGCCAGCCTCTCTGTATGAAGCAGTACTATGGGCTCTTCTCTTCCTATCGTCTTCCAGGACATACAAAAGATACTCTTGTGGCTCAGACAAGCAGTATTATGCCTGAACCAGAGCATATCATTGTGGCTTGTAACAATCAGGTAAAATGGTTTCATTTGCTACAATGTCGTTATCCAGCTTGAAGAAGCTAGAACAATTTGAGGATTACTTAGACTAAGATAGAACCCAATATTAATACTCTGAATTTGTAGAGTGCTCTGTATTTTTCAAAGCATTTTCACATACCTGATCTTATTTGATCCTCACAATTAGATAGACACAGCTTAGAAGCCAGATCTTCCTGATTTTTAATCCCTTTGTTGTCTTGACACTAAGCTATGTTGCCTCTCACAGTCTAAGAATTGCCTTCATGTTTCTAGTCAAGACGTGGAGAATGCTCGCCAGTTTGTTCTTTTGTAGCTTCACTAAGGACAGAACAAGAGGCCATGGGCCATGTTTGAGAATGATAGTTCTGGGTGATGTCCAGTTGGTGAGGACTGTTAATTAAATTAGCAGTAGTAATTAAAATTCTATTATAGAATCTACATGGTTCAAAAAGCTATATCTCCAATATATCTAATTCAAAAACTTACAACAAAGTGTTCTGTGTTGCTTAACTGATTAACTGCAAAGTGTTACTTCTTCAGTCTCTCCTAGTTCTCCTATGCTTTATTTAGAGGGGGGGGAAGTTGTTTCTTGGAGCTTGCTTCATATCTTCATTTTGATTCAGTAGTTCAGTGAAAAAAAATACCTCTATGCTTCTCTGATCTTGAGAAATAGGAATACCAAGCAAATAAGAAAAGTGGTCAAAGAAATTTTGAGCCACAACCTGAACTGGGAATTCTTTAATGCATAGAAGAAATGAGCAGTTATGTGTGTGCTCCTGAATGAAGTCTCACACAGTTCAAAGACCCTGGAGGGTTCATGGCTACATGAGAGTAAAAGTATACAAGTTTTATGAAAACAAGTTTTCATGTCATCATATTCCATCTACATGACCTCTCTGATTTGATGGCAATTTGGAATCTTTAGTCTTAGACCTGAATCACTCTCTATTTGAGACCTATAAGTCTCACTTATAGGTCTCATTAGACAGCTAAATTCAAGAGTTTCCTTCTCCTCTGGGACCCTCCATCAGAATTAAATGACAACTTGGTGCCTTGGGGTTTTGGTTTAATCTCAGTTTCCATGAGTTGAAATGTCTGACCTGTTTCCCCCACAGTTCTTTGTCTTAGATGTGGTCATTAATTTCCGTCGCCTCAGTGAGGGGGATCTATTCACTCAATTGCGAAAGATAGTCAAAATGGCTGACAATGAGGAAGAAAGGTTACCACCGATTGGTCTGCTGACATCAGATGGGAGAACAGAATGGGCTAAGGCCAGGACGATCCTTGTGAAAGGTTAGCAGCAGCACCCCCAAATGTCTCTTCATCTTCATCCTCATTGCCTTTCTTTCCTTGGTGGTGGTAGTGTTGTCCTCTATTCTGCAGGAATCTAGAGAAAGAATGAGGATAGTGCCACCAAAAACATCCCCATCATTCATAACCCAATCCTCCATTCTCTGCATATGGAATGGAAAAAAATATTGTCAATATCAGTGCAATTTCGGAATATGAAGAACAATGGCAAATCCATATAAATATATAATTTTCAACCAATAATAGCCCAGTCTTTTTCCCTCAAAAGACTAGCTAGCATTTGGGAGATATATAGGTATACAGGACATATGGGCATTTTTGTTCAGCTGGAAGCTTTTAGCCTCTTTCCAGGTTGGCTGTAATTGTTGAGCCTTTTCACTAGTGGGAAAAGAAACAACCTAACTATGAAAGTTTTTTTTTAAAAAAAGACAAACACCTTCAAATTAGAACCCCAGACGTGCCCAAGGGCAATGTTTAGGCATCTCTGGCTCTGCAGCTTTTCTCCTAATGAGAGAGCAATTTATCAGTTCATGCCCTGCTCTAGTCCTAGTGCTTCGGACTGACAGTACCTGGTATTTCTCTTGCACACAAGCCATTGTTCTTTGTCAGTTAAAGCTTTGAGACTTACAAAAAAGAAAATCTTTAAAAAAAAATAAACCTGAATCCTCTTCCTAGAAACTGCATCTCTTATTTAAATTCCTCTGTATTTGAATGGGTCTGACTTGCTGTGATCCTTGTTTTTGATTTCTGGGTAAAGAAGACACTAAAAAGGCAAGGTAAAAGGCTTCAGAAATACTGCTATATTCAAATAATCTAATCAATCAAAAATTATGTGTTAAGTGCCTAAGAGAAGCAGGATAGTCGAAAGGAGAGACTGATAGGCCAAAAGTCAGGACACCTGTGTTCTAGTCCCAATTTGGCTATTACAATCCATTAGATTGTAAGCTTAGCTCCTTGAAGGCTGGAACTATCTTTTGTCTTCTTTTGTGTCCTCAGCACTTAGCACAATGCCCAACACTAGGAAATGCTTAATAAATATTTATTGACTAATTGGTCTCTGAATAGTCACCTGACATCCCATAAATTCCTTAATGAATTCCTGGTTATCTATTTCCTTGTCTTTAAAATGTCAGTAAGAACTAGGTGGCCCAGTGGATGGAGTGCTGGGGGCTCCAAGTCAGGAAGACTCATCTTCCTGAGTTCAAATCAGACACTTACTAGCTCTGTGATTCTGGGAAAGTCATTTAATCATTTGCCTTAGTTCATCTATAAAATGAATTGAAGAAGGGAATAGCAAACCACTCCATTATTTTTGCCAAGAAAACTCCAAATGCGGTCATGAGGAGTCGGACACAACTGGAATGAATGAACAACAGAAAACATCAGTGTCGGGACTAGGCACTGTCATAAATTCTCTCAGTTACAGAATCTTGTAAGTCTATGAGTTCTATGTGACAGCCATTATATGGGTTATAAGTGTAAGATACAGTTCCTTTTTTAGAGAAATGTACAATAAATATACATAAAAACATATAACTGATAGTAACAAAAATATTTGACTAAGTACCTCATAAACTCCAAGTGCTGTAGACATTCAAAATTAGAAAATGTTGTTTTAAGCTAAATCGGGATATTTTTCTTGGAAAACATAAAGGCTTGGTCCTTAAGGATATTTAGGATTTAGATAAGCAGAGAGTAGTGGGCAAGGCATCTCAAATAGAGAATAGTATGAACAGAGATGCAGAGACAGGAATGTTCAAGTCACTGTCCGGCTAAAAAGAAAGATTGTGGAAAACAGAAAGGAAAGCCTGGGAAGTAATATTCAGTCCTATTTCTTTATCAATATGTTAGTATTATTGTTTTCATTTGATTCAATCTTATTTCTCTGGAATTATCAATCAGTAAATATGTATGAATTGAGCCTCATTTCTGTCTCAGGAACTGTGCTGTATGCAAGGAAACATGGCATATACTCCCTGCCCTCAGTGAATTTAATAAATTACTGAGATCTTGAAAGTTATTTAACTCTCTCAAGAGGGTAATAATACTTTCCATTATTTTCCTTCTTCATGAGAGAGAATCATTAAAATAACAGGCTATTCTGTTATTTTCAATTTTGTTTCTAATTTAGTGAGTGCCCTGGCCTATACTATTTCCTTCTCCTGAATGATCAAGATGTGGTTATCAGGCTTAAGTTCTTAATCTGCACTAATTGAAACTCATGAAATTACACTTCCTAGAATCACAGAATTGGAAGAGACAGGAAGGTAGTATAATAATTGGAAAGATCAAGGATTTCAAAGTTGAAGGACCTGGATTTAAATTTCATCCCTAAACCTTGCTGCTTCTGTGACCTTGGTAAGTCATTAACCTCCCTGGGCCTCAGTTTCCACATTTGTAAAATTAGTTTTCCAAAAACTAGAAAAATCTCTAAGGCCCTTCCATTTCCAAATCAATGATCCTATTATCTTTTAACTTCAGTGACTACATAATTAATAAGCCAAACTCCACACAAGGCCTAAATCCCATCTACAACATCCTAACAAGTTGTCATAGCCTCTCCTGGAAAACATTCAGTAATGAGAAAATATCTGTCAAGAGAGTTCATTTCATTTACTCCAATATTTCTAAATTGACACATTCCTTCTAGTACTGAAGAAATAAAAAAAGGAATGTAGAATTTGAAATTCTCTTATAAAAGTTTTTAATCCTTCAAATGATTACAACATGAGTATGTGAATTGACTCTAAGAACAAAATGAACAGGAAATTTCTCATCAGTCCTCTCTAATCTTCCTAGTAGCATTTTTGCAGTGGGTGGAGAACAGGATGCAAGGTTCAGGCTCAAAGTCTTTCAGAACTCTGGTACCTCTCTAGCCTCCCTTTGACTAGTTATCTCCCTTGCCTCTGTTTCTGCCTTTCACAGATATGTCATAGCCTCATGAGTGAACAGGCAAATAGTTTACATTCCAACTCAAAAAGCATATTCCCTTCTTTCTTTTCTTCATTTATTGCCATTGATTTGAAGTGGGGAAAGCATTTATTAGGTACCTAATATGTTCCAGGAACCATGCTAATTTACAAATATTATCTTATTTTGTTCTAAAAAATAATCCTGGGAATCATGTAACCATGGGAAAATGTTCTAAGTAAATAAATAAATAATGATACTGGGAGGCAAGTGCTATTATTATCACTATTTTATAGCTGAGAGAACTGAGATGGAGGTTAAGTGACTTGCCCAGGGTCACATAGCTACTAAGTGTCTGAAGCCAAAATTGAACTCGGGTCTCCTTCAATCCAAGGTCAGGGCTGCATCCACAAACAAAAATCACTTTGCTCAGAAAATAAATGCCTGTTTACTGAAGTTATATTTTCTTATCCATTCTAAGGTATCAGTCTAAAATAGCAAATTTCTAGGTCAGTCTTTTCAGAATTGTGATGCCTTAAAGTTATATATCAAATTTTGTAAACCGATTTGTAAAATATTCCAGAAAAAATAATGGAATATATATCATGTCTAAATATTATATGTATATATATATATGTGTGTGTGTGTGTGTGTGTGTGTGTGTGTGTGCATATATATGTGTGTGTGTGTGTGTGTGTATATATATATATATATATATATCTATATATCAACTGTTGTTATTCATTCATTTTAGTTGTGTCCAATTCTTTGTGATACTATTTTGGGATTTTCTTGCCAAAGATATTGGAGTGGTTTGCCATTTCCCTCTCCAACTCATTTTATAAATGAGGAAATTAAGGCAAATAGAGTTAAGTGGCTTTCTTAATGGCCTCTCAGCTTGTAAGTGTCTAAGGCTATCTTTGAACTCAGGTCTTCCTGACTCCAGACTCAATACTCTATCCACTATGCCAGTGGTTCCCAAACTTTTTTGGTCTACCTCCCCCTTTCCAGAAAAAATATTGCTTAGCCCCCTGGAAATTAATTTTTTTTATTTTAATAGCAATTAATTGGAAAGATAAATGCACCTGTGGCCATCACCGCCTCCCTGGGTCACTACAGCACCCACCAGGGGGCAGTGGCGCCCACTTTGGGAATCACTACACTATGCCATCCAAACATAAATATGGTGCTATCAATAAGCTTATTTTCTGAAATCCTTGTTAATGAGTAAATGCGGAATATTACAAAATATAAAGATATTCAAGCAATTGAAGATTTCCTCTAGTGGAAGTCATATTCCTCTGTGTGTGAGTGTGTGTGAGTGTATGTGTGTGTTTTTTCAGCCGTTGCTGAAATTAAAGTAACATAAAAGTCAAAACTGAAATGAACTTTGATATGTGAAATGAACTTTGATATCATTTAGCAAATCCATGGTTATGTTAGAAATGAAGAATTGAGATTCAGAGAAGTTAAGGGAACTGCCCAGACTCACAATCCTATGCAGTTCTTATCTAGATTCTCTCTTAAGTTTTTCATGGAAGGTTTGCTGAACTTTCTGGAAGCCTTGCTTAATTTCTGACATCTTAAGGATGTCTGTGGAGTACTCTATTAGTCTAACTGTCATTCCTCACCTTTGACAGGACCAGCTCAGGCTCTGTTCTAATGATACTTTTTATGCCTAATCTAATTTGAATCTCTTTGTTGGTCAAATATTGCAGTCCGCTTATACAATAAAAGCACTTCTCTACTGCTAAGAATATTCATTCTTAATTCATAGGAGGCTGTTGTATTACATGCTGGATCATGAAAAACAAAGACTTATTGAGCACTATTAAGTGCAGGACATTCAGATAGCTGTTGGGGACATTAAGAAATATGCTCAGTAAGGCATATTGCTTGCTACTTTGTGCCAAATCATCTTATTTAGAGCACTAATCTGTGAATAATCTAAGTATCCTTAGATCTTTTTTTACAGATAGAAAGAATCTAGGCTCAGAAAGGTTCAAAGACTTGTATACTGTCATACAATTAGTGTCAGGGCTAGAGGTCTTCTGAGTCCAATGTCAAGTGCTTTTTTCTACTAAACCATTCTGTCTCTCTAGCCCAGGGGTTCTGAACTTGGGATCATAAAAGTGGGGGGGAGCAGGTTGGTAAATTATTATTTTGACAACTATATTTTGATATAACTGGCTTCCTTCGTAACCTTGCACATTTTATTTTGTGCATTTAAATATATTATTCTGAGAAAAGCCAACAGATTTCACTATATTGTGAAAGGGGTCTATGACATAGAAAAGGTTAAAAATCTCTGTTCTAGGCTAAGGTACCATGTCATCACAATTGCTACCAACTAGATTCTCTTCTACTACAATATATTGGCTCTGGTGCAAACAATATTTTCTTCCCTCATATAACCCAAATAGTTAGGTTTTTTCAAATGGAGATTTCCTAGGTAGAGGAAAGTAGGATAAAATAAAATTCTATGCTTTGATTTCAGGACATGATTTAATAAAATCTTTCAAGACATCTTTAGGAGCAAGATGAAGATATGGTAATGACATGATAATAGCTAAGTGGATTAGTAACTGGATGAACAACTGGCCCCATTAAGTATTGAGTTAAGGACTGATGCTAAAGGAGGTCTCTAGTAGAATGATCCAGGAATCTGTCTTGGATTCAGTTCTGCTCAAGATTTTAATCCAAGACATAGCTGAAGATATCAAATCTGTGGGTGACATGAATCAGGAATAATAGGGCTAGATGTCATAATGAGGACAAAAAAGTCTTAGGCTGGTCTAATACAGTGATATTTAATTGGAACAAATAATATAAAGTCTTTTGCTTGAGTTAAAAAACATTAAATATAGGGTAAGGGACATATGACTAGACAGCAATTTCTCTGAAAAAGGCCTGAAATTTTTGGTGCTTTGCAAGGTCAATGACAGGTCAACTATTCCCAGTTCCTTCCATGAATCTTAATACTGTAGTTGAGGAGAATCTAGCTGGTAGCTGTAGTGATGACATAATGAATGCCTGTGGCTCTTATTCTAAAACAGGGATTTTTAACCTCTTTGCGTCATAGACCCCTTTGACAATATGGTGAAATCTATGGACTTTTCTCAGAATAATGTATTTAAACTGATTTTTCAGTTCATCATCATCCTTTTCATAATCCTTTGGATGAATTCTAGTTTGTCAATGTCCTTTCTAAAACTTGGTACCTCAAATTGAACATAATAGTACAGGTGTAATCTGATAAAGGCAAAGAATAATTGAAATATTTCTTCCCTTGTCCTAGATATACTATTAACATAGTCTAGAATTTCAATAGGGTTTGGTTTTGGGTTGCCATAGCACAGCACTTGGGACATAGCAAATGCTTAATAAATACTTGTTGCCTTGACCAAAATTCAGGGAAAGAAAAAATCACTGTAGGTTTGGAACATCTGGGAAAGCTTCATGGAGGAGGTAAGATTTGAACTGAGAACTAGAATAAGTAGAGTGAGGAGGAGTTATGGATAAAATCCTGCAACCATGTTTTCATGGGTTGCAAGCTGCAAGTGCCAGGGTGACAGTTGAAGTGAGGGTATAAAAGGGGTTCCCCAGACCCCTGTCTTGACTTCTGGCCCTGATCTTCAGGGTTAGGGAGGAAAAGGATAGTCTGGGTGGTTCTGGGTAGATTCTTTAGATAGGTAGGAACAACTACCATAGCTAGCCAATTTCAACAGCTCACTGGCACACCCAACAGCCCTTATTATAAACAAGTGACAAAATCTACCATCAAGACATCATCATCTTAATTGTAATAACTATTATTCTATCTTCTATTATGCTAGTCCTACTTTGAATTGTGTCCAGTGATATTTCAAATATTCTATATTTTCTGTTTTGCTGAGTTCTTTTAACAATTTTTTTCTGGAGTTTTATTAGTTGCATTCCTTTTTCCTTTTAATTCCTGTCATTCTCTTCCTTTCTATTCCTTGACTCTCTTTTATATATTTAACAGCATTATTTTGGGATTTCTTGAATTCTTTCTGGTACTACTACTGATATTGTTTTGATATTCCTTTCTTCCAATGTTTCTCCTCTGCTTCTTTTGTTCCATGTTTTTATTTATTGTATGGGATTTCTTCAATTGATCATTATCTTTTTTTAATTTGAATTTTCTTTTGAGAATTTCTAGCAATGTGATTTTTTTTGTCAATGTGACTGGTATTTTTGAGAAGAATTATGAAGTACCAGATTTCCTCTACCCTGTCCTTCTTCCATCTTCAATATTCTCCCTTCCATCTCTAGTGTTTCAGAGTTCTCTCTGGGAGGAAGAGGAAGCCCCTATGTTGCTGTCATAGAGATCTAATCCTCACGTCACAGGATGCAAAGTCCATCCCTGCAAATCTTTTTTACTTTCTGGCCAATTCTGGTTTCACTTTCTCTGCTGACTCCTTCACTTCCTCATGGAGGATTTGTAATTTCAAGAAAGTCAAGCTGGATGAATTCTCAGACTCCAAGAAAATTTACCTCCCACTTTAGTTTATTTGTCATTCCAGTTATTTCCATCCCTGCTTTCAACAGAGAAGTGAAAGCTTTGATCAGAATGGGACTTAACCAACTTCGTTCGCATCCAGCCAAAGTCTTAAATGGATATACTTCAATGCATTGTTCAACCAATCTCTCAGTCTCTTCTTTGTGGATGTCTCCCCTCCATGGTATAATTGAAAATTCTTCCATACTTCTTGATCTTGTGTAAATCTAATCCAAGTACTCTTGTAAATCCTCCATTAATGTGTTTGGGGAATTACCTCTAGATCTCTGAATGTGATGAAAAGTATTCAGCATGTGTTGTTCATCTCTTATAATAGAAATAATAATATTCATAGAGCATTTTACAGTTTATAAACTTCTCAAATGTTATTTCATTTGATTCTCACAACAACAAGGGGGGATGGTGAGTACTATGACCTCCATTTTACAGGTAAGAAAACAGAGACAAAGGATTAAGCAACTTGTCAAGATTACACAGCTAACAAATGTCTGAGGCAAGATTCAAGTCAGGTCTTCTTGACTCCAAGTCTAAAGCTTTCTAGTCCCTCACTACTATATAATCTCTTTTTCAGTTCACATATGTCTTTGATGATGCCTTTATGTCAATTCTTTGCTTCATTGGCAATATGTTGCAGTCTATGTATACCCATTATGCATCTCTCTCTTGCCCTTTAGGTGAACCACAACTTTTGATTCATCAGAGATTGTGGTATTCCATGATTTGTAGCTATTTAGCATTACCAGAATCATATTGGTGTTTTAAAAGATGGGTTTTTGTTCCAGGGAGAAGCTTACAGTCATTAAAAGCACTACACAATTTCCCTAATGTAATCCAGTCCAATCTCTTCCTTCTATTCAATTCTGGGCCAGATTCATTGTCCATCTGCAGAGTCCATCCTGTTAGAATAAAATTAAATAGATGAAATTTGGTTTGGGCATCCTTCCTCCTCTTCTTTTAGTCCCTCTCCTTCCTATATACTTGTTACAATACAAAAATAAAAACCTGATAGATTAGTTCCTGCTAAGGTAAACAGTTAATAATAGGTTACTATAAAAATAATAATAGCTAAAGCATTTATATGGCACTTTAAAGTTTGCAAAGCCATTTTACATGCTATTTTAAAACAATTTTTCACAACTACCTTGTGAATTACATGCTGTGATTGTCCTCAGATTTTAGAGGAGGAAACTAAATATGAGAAAAGTTAATTGCTTTGCTAAGGATCACACTAGTATATCTGAGTTAGGATTTGAACTCAGTCCTTCCTTGCTTCAAGTCCAATGCTCTATCCACTCGACCATCTAGTTACCTGAACTGGGTAATAATACTTTACTTTTTTTTACCCTGTCTCCTCCTCAGAAATTATGTGGTTTTTCATCACTGCCTGCTTTAATCTACCCTTCATTTTACCACCACCCCTCTTTCTCTTAAGCTCTTCTCTTCCTACTTTCCTGTCAGGTTGATGAATTTCTATATTCAACTCTGTGTGTGTGTGTATGTACTGTTCAGATAAGAGTGAGACTCAAGCATAACCCATTGTAGAAACTCTTCCTTGCACACCTCTTTAAATGAGATAACTTTCCCCATTCTGCTTCTCCCTTGCCCATTCTCCCAGTGCATCCTATCTTTCTTATCCTTTTTAAAGATAATCCTAAAATAATATGATCACACTCTATCAAGGTAATGTGAATAACCAAGAAAGTTAAAGCAACTCCATTTTGTTTGTAATTCCTCTATCTTGCCCCTGGCTCTATTTGTATTGCAACTCCAACCCTATAGTCCACCTTCCTTACTGCTGAAATAGCATAAACAATACTATCAGCACAATGTTATAAGAGATAGATAACTTGAAAAAGAGCCTTTTCAGTTATAAGTCCAGCAACAGGCCCTAATCAATCAAAGAATTCTTATTATGTGACCTCCTCCAGCAACAGTCTTGTCCAATGCTAAAGTACCCCATACCCAATTCAACTCCTGCCTAAATTTAAACCTATATAAGCTTTGTCCTTTTGTTTCTTCAGAGAGTTTCTGCCTCTGAGGCTGGGGCTTCCTTGCTTTCAGTTCCTAAATTTATAGTATTGGGTTTGGAGTTTGGGGTTTGGGATCTGGTTCGTGGTGTCACTGATAGTTTTACCCACAGTAGACACTTTTTAACTGCATTAATAATGATAAAATTCTTAGGAGTTACATGTATCATCTTTCCATATAAGAATATAAGCAGTTTAATTTTATTAAGTGTTTTATGATTTCTCACTCATGGTTACTGCTTTATATTTCTTTTGAATCCTACGTTGGAAGGTCAAATTTTCTATTCTGCTCTAGTCTTTTCATCAGGAATACTTGGACACCCTCTATTTTATTAAATATCCATTTTCCTCCCATAGGATTATACTCAGTTTTTCTTGGTAGTATAACAATTAAAATGGATTTGACGAACATAAGAATAATAAAAATTGCTGTGGTTACCATTTATAAAAATTAACTCAAGTCATGAGGCTGTTAGTAGCTGTATTACAGCAAGGTAGAGATAATAAAGGGGGAAATGTAGGAAGGAGGCAGAAAATATTGCCTAGGCAAATACCCTAAGACTGGATCTGAGTGTCTCCAAACCAAAGAGAGTGTCCCACCAAAGCCAGGAGAAGAGCTGAAGAACCAGTGTCTCTGGCCAGGGTCTCCTCAACCCAAGCAAGTCACCTAAGCTGAACTCCTCTAGCCACCAACACCAAATCCAAGGCAGAATTGAATGCCTAATCAAGCTGAGCCACATCAGACCAACCCACCAAAAGATGGAGCCACCAAAAGACTTCAAGGATCCCAGAGGCTCCCACATATATACATTTTTCTCCACACATAAGCTCCCCCATCGTCTCAGGAATCAATCATAGTTTCTTAATTTGCCTGACACTGCCAGGTGGGCCTGTAGGTTTTTGATGCTTCCAAGGTGTGATGTGATCCAGGGAGAGGTCTGATCACTGCCTCTATGCTAGTACTCTGGTCCTTACCCAGTGTAGGAATTAAGTTTTAATGGTTAACTAAAATATATGAAAATTATAAATAATAATTGTGGTCACCAATTCAAAGTATTATTGCTCAAAGTCAAAATGACTTTAATAGCTTTTATTTACAAAAAAGGTGGAAAGAGTGAAAGCAGAGAAATACAGAAGGGTAGAGAAGACATTAGCCTATCTAACTAAATATTGCTTCAGTGCTTGACTCAGCCAGGACTTGTTGACCTTCAACCAGAATTAAACTCTCTCCAGAAGACAGGAAGGGAAAGCCAGCTATCCACTCACCCAAGGTGATGTTCAAGCTTTTGTTGATTCAATTTGAAAGTAGACAAAGGAGAGTTAATCCTGTCTTCACAATCTAGTGAGGTACTTAAGTTATTGTTAACCAAATGTTAACTCAAAATAGGCAAAGGGAACAAAGGAGTCCCTTTCACAAGTGTAAACTCAGAATAGACAAAGAGAACAAAGAATTCCCTTTTCACATTAGGTAGGGCCCCAGCTCCCTTGTGATGGTGATTGTTCCTCTCTGCCCTGGAATTGTGACCTAGAAATGAATAATGAGCTATGAAGATGCCAAATGGCACTGGATCCTGTGCATTGTGTGACACAGGAAGGTCCCAGGAATCTTTTTTTTTCTAACTAGTTGTTTAGTTGCCTAGTGCAGCATGTGTGGAAGGCCCACAAACAGTATTACTTACACCACAACCAGCCAGAGTCCAAAGACCTCTCTATGCTGCCCTGGGATAGAACAATAACTTGCTCTGACTTTTTCTTGACTTTTCTTCTCAGAATTTGATTTGGTGTTTTCTGTGATTTTTTTGTAGGAGAGGTTTTAGGGGAAGTTCAATAGTTGCAGCTCTTTATTCTGCTATAACTCTGCCACTGGTATTAATATTTTCATAGGAGACTCTTGAAGTTTAAAAAAAAAGTTGAAACTCAAAAGAGGCTAAAAATGGTGGCACATTACTAAAGAGGCTGAGATTGAAAGATCTTTTGATCTTGGGATTTCTGGGTAACAGGAGGATTAAAGCCAATTGAATTCCAATTTTAAGTTCAACACCAATATGTAAATCCTCCAGGAGCAGAGGGCCAACCAGAATGCTTAAGGAGAAATTAACTAGCCCAGGTCAGAAATGGAACAGGTTAAAGCTTCTGTGCTAAGGATGCCAGTGGGATTAGATTAGATCCCTGAGTGGCCACCATACTTCTAATCTGAGTGAGATAGGAAAAAGTCTTAGAAGAAAAGAAGGAAGAAAGGAAGCAATGGAGGAAGGAAAAGAAAAGGGAAAAAATTAAAACACTAAGAAAGATAAAGGACAAAAGGAGAAAGAGAGAGAGGGGAAAGGGAAGAAGAGAGAGAAAGAGAGAGAGAGCGTACAGAAGGAATGATTCTCATCTCATATTTAGAGGTTCTGGGAAAGATAAGGACATATTTAAGACCAGAGAAATCTTATTGGATACCATATCCTCTCAGTTATCACCTATTTGTAAGGTTACATCTAATTAAATTATCTCAAACCACCATAATTTCTCTTGTTCTGTAGCCCAATCTTGAATGTGATCTTGGCACAGCTGAGGATGAGGAGAGTAGACAAAGCTTTATTTCTCTGCCAGACTTCTCTGTCCATTTTGTGAAATCCTGAATATTGATGAAGTAGATCAGTTTAGAGTTGGAGAGTTGAAAGTCCCACTGCTTTTAGTGGTGAGCACTGAGGTTTAGGCAAGGAGATATGAAGCACCATAGAGGTCCCGAGAGGGATTAAAAACCCCTAGGTAGTTGGTAATTTTCATGTAGGCTCCCTTGCCATCTAAACATGAAGGTCAGGCTGTTTCTGGCCCAGGATGAGCTGATAACATTTATCCTGGTCTGGATATTTAATAAAGCAATTGTTCCCTGAGTCTGGAAGATAGCAGTGTCAATTTGCAGGAGAAAGATGAAAGAAACAGAAAACCCTTACAGAATACACCAGTATTTCCTGGATACCTGCCATGGTGATCCCTATAAAACACATACTTTTGAAGCAGATGCCCTCTGGGTTACATGATGTCCCGTAAATATTTACATCAACAGAAGCCAATTAGAGTAGAGCCATTGCTGGCAAAAGTCCATAAAAAGCAAAGAAAGCGAGCTGACAGAAGGTGAGGCATACATACCTTCAGTAGAACTCAACATCATGACATGGAAACTAATCAAGATGATGCAGTTATTAGCTTTATGAGTTTAATTCAGAAATATGAATGACAACTGCCTTCACAGTAAAATCCTTGGACAGAACAAATGGAATTCTTTATGGAAACAGTCCAGCACACAACTCTCAGCTATTGTGATTGAATGCACATTTCTTTATATGTTTAAGAAACCTGAGTCTGAATGTCTACTTTTCCTAATAAGGGAATGGAATTATGGTTGTGTGTGCACTACAAAATAAACATTCAAACCAAGTCTAGGGTAATCTGCATTTATCTTTTTTTTAACATTATATAAGGAATAAACCCTCATTTGGAAGCTCTGGCTTCCTGAAGCAGATACAGGCAAATGGGACCAAGTTAAGATGGTAAGAGAAGATATCATGGATTTCTCAGAATTCTCTTCTTTCTGAAATAAGCATGCTTCATTTGTATAAAAGCTTTTTATTTTAATTTTTTATTACTAGATTTATAGGCATTTATTTATTTATAATTATATTTATTTAGAATATTTTTCCATGGTTACATGATTCATGATTTTTCTCTCCCCTTTTCCCTCTCCCCTCCCAGAACTGACAAACAGTTCCACTGGGTTAAACATGCATCATTGTTCAAAACTCATTTCTATATTATTCATATTTGCAACAGAGTGATCTTGTAATATCAAGACCCAATCATATCCCCATAAAACCACGTGATAGATCATATGTTTTTCTTCTGCTTTTCTGCTCCCATAGTTCTTTCTCTAGATGTGGATACCATTCTTTCTCATAAATTCCTCTGGATTATCCTGGGTCATTGCATTGGTGTTAGTAGAAAAGTCTATTACATTCAATTGTGCCATAATGTATCAGTTCTCTTGGCTCTATTCCTTTTGCTCTGCATCAACTCCTGGAGGTCTTTCTAGTTCACATGGAATTCCTCCAGTTCATTATTCCTTTTTGGGCTTCTCTTATGTCTTGTGTTTAGACTTCAAATTTTTTGTTTAGGTCTGGCTTATTCCTCAGGAATGCTTGGAAATCTTCTCTCTTATTGTATGACCATTTTTCCCCCAAAAGAATATACTCAGTTTTGCTGGATAGGTAACTCTGGGTTGTAAACCCAAATATTTTGCTTTCCTGACTATCATATTCCATGTCTTTCAATCCTTTAATGTAGAAGCCACTAAGTCCTGTGTGGTCCTGATACTTGCTCCATGGTATTTCAATGGTTTCTTTCTGGCTGCTTGAAGTATTTTTTCCTTGATTTTGGTGGCTCTTTAATTTAGTTATTACATTCCTGGAAGTTGTCATTTGAGAATTTCTTTCTGGAGGTGACCTGTGAATTCTTTCAATTTCAATTTTATTTTCTTGTTCAAGGATCTTTTGGAAGTTATCTTTGATAATTTCTTAAAATCTGATATACAAGGTTTTTTTATTGATCGTGACTTTCAGGTAGCCCAATAATTCTCAAATTGTCTCTCCTAGATTTATTTTCTAGGTCAGTTGTTTTCTCAATAAGATATTTCATGTTTTCCTCTGTTTTTTCATTCCTTTGATTGTACTTTATGATTTCTTGATTTCTCATCAAGTCATTAGTTTCTAGATGGTCATTTCTGATTTTTAAGATCTGATTTTCCTCTGTCAGTTTTCGGTTCTCCTTTTTCAATTGGACCATTTCTTCCTGCATCACTTTCATTTCTCTTCCTCACTTTTCCTCTGCCTCTCTTAATTGGTTTTGAAGTCTTTTTTGAGCTGTTCCAGACTCTGTATCCAATATATTTTTTTTATTTTGTTCTTTGGGTGTGTTTCCTTTGCTTTCACTGTCCCCTTCTGTGTCTGTACCTTGCTCTTTGTCTCCATAAAAATTATTTATAGTTAGGTGCTTTTTGGTTGTTTGCTCATTTTTCCTAACAAATTATAGGTAGTCTCTGTTTTCTGGGAAGTTGGGTACCTTCTTAAGTCCTTCCTTGATGTTATTGTCAGTTTATTTTCTGTGTTGTTTCTAGTTTACCAGATGGTCTGAGAACTGAGAGCTCTGAGAGCCACCTCCCCCTGCTGATTCAATTCCATAAAAACTTTTTTTAAATAGATTATCATCTATAGCTTAAATACCATCCCCTTCTTTTTCCTCTGTGAACTTATGATTAATGGAATAAGTTATTCTTATCTCTTGTGTCTCTAAATTCCCCTTCTCAATTGCTTTTCCTTTCCCTTGGCCTACAACCATATTCAAAGCTCCTTAAGCCTTACAAACAAACTTTCCTTTAACTCACAATTCCTCTCAAGCTATCATTCAATCTGCCAAACTTCTAGAAAAAGAGCATATGCACCAACTTCATTTCCTAACTACTTATTCCTCAACCTTTTGCAAAGTCTTTCTGCCCCATTACTATATTGAAAAAACTCTCTCCAATGTTATTCATGTCCTCTCATATATAAATATGATGGGTATTTTCCTGTTCTTGTCTTTGACATCTCCAAAGCCTAATGCTATTGGCCATGACCTCCTTGATATCTTTTCCTTTGGCTCCCATGGCACTGCAATCTCATGGTTCTCTGCCTATTTGGTCATTCCTCCGTCTCCTTTTAGAACTCCTCATTGTCTTTTTGCTCTTTACCTGAGAGTGTCCCTAAAATATATCCTTGGCCCTATTCTCTCTTTACATTCTCTCCCTAAGGGATCTTCTTCACTTCTATGGCTTCACTTATCACCTCTCTGAAAATAATTTCCAAATTTATACAGCCATTCTAAATCCCTCACTACTGAGCTCAAGGCCCATGTTTCCAGTTACTTTCTCAATATAACTACCAAGAGGTTTTAATAGAAGCTCAATCTCAATTTATGTTCAAAACTCAGCTCCTCAAATATCTCTTTTTTATGGTACTACTATTATCTTAGCCACTTTGAAGGCTAGAAATTTTAAAGTCTTCTTTGGCCTTTCTTTTCCTCTGTCCAGTCTGATATCTTTCTACTCTATGTCAACATTATCTCTTCTTTTCCATTCCCATTGAAACCAACTGACCAAAAGCCTTCATCTACCTCATAAGTCAGCTAAGTGGAAAAGTGGTTAGGGTGCTGGACCTAGTCAGGAAGATTTGAGTTCAAATCCTGCCTTAGATACTCATGAAGTGACTCTCAGCAAGTCATTTAGCCTCTGTCTGCCTCAAATCATCTACCAGTGTTGTTGTGAAGACAAAAATAGACAATATTTGAAAAGCCTCTCTCTACTCAAGAATCTTCAGTGACTTCTAATTATCTGCTAAATAAAGTATAAATTCCTGACATTCCCATCTGACTCCATCCTACCCTTTCAGTTGTATTTCTCTCCTTTACATTCTTTATATTCCAGCCAAATTGAACCATAGTTTCATATTCTTGTCCTGTCTTCTTCTATCTGCATGCTTTAACTCACACTCTCCTCCATGAAAGAGGCAGAACAGTGGTATGGGAAAAGTCAGGAGTCATATTTAAATCCTGGATTTGTTCTTCTTATTCATGAGACCCTGGCCAAGTCAATTAGTCTCCCCAGACATCAGGTTCAGGATATGTAAAACTAAAGGGTTGAACTAGATTCCCTCTAAGGTCTCTTCCAATTCTAAATCTACCATCGTTTGCCTGTTGGAGCTCCTCTATTGCTTCAAGGCTTAACCTAAGTGTCAACTCCTCCATAAAGCTTTCCCCTACAATTCCCCCAAGTTAAAAGTGATATTTTTATTTTATGCCTATTGCCTGAATCTACTTCAAACTGTCATACATTGCCTTGTATCATAGTCATTGATGTAGATATCTTCCCACCAATACCCATATTAAGTTGTAAGCTCCTTAAGGGCAGTTTCATGGTGTACCTATCTTTGTGCCCCAAGCACAAAGTAGTGCTTGCACATAATTAATATAGCAAAGATTTGTAATTTCATCAGTGTAAATTACTCTCTCCACTGCTGAAGATTGCACCTTAGTAAAACTGTTCTAGCTAAAACAAAAACAAAAATGCATCATTCTTTTTTTTTACAATTTTTATATTATCTTTTTGCTTTATTTATTTGTTTATTTGTTTTCTTTTAAACCCTTACCTTACGATGCATTGGTTTTCAGGCGGAAGAGTGGTAAGGGCTAGGCAATGGGGGTTAAGTGACTTGCCCAGAGTCACACAGCTAGGAAGTGTCTGAGGTCAAATTTGAACCCAGGACCTCTCATCTTTGGGTCTGACTCTCAATCCACTGAGCCACCCAGCTGCCCAAAAATGCATCATTCTAAGGCAAAACTAGGGCTAAGTCTTTTCAGCCTCAACTAGATTTGTCTCTGGATGCCCAGCCTATCCAAAAATGTCTTTTCTGCCTTGTGAGACTTTCCAGAACTCATGCTTTTTGAGAACTTAATGTCACCTCCATGACATAAGGCAGCATTGGAAGAAAACTTTAAAGGAGGATATCCATAGCAAACATGATTTTCCAATTAAATTAAATAGAACTGGTAATGTCCCCAGGGGAAGGGGTAGATGAGTGGACAGGGTGAAGTCAGGGGAAAACAGAACCCAGGCTTGGGTTTGCAGGGGCTTTTATAGTGTCAGCCCAACTGCCAGTTGGCACCTGGCCCATAGAGCATACCATCAGCAACATTCCATCCAGGGCAACTGACAGCTTTGCCTAAGCTAATATTGCATTGCAAAATCCTGCATTACACTACACTTTTAGACCAGGTAATATTTTGAAGATCAAGATGCTATCTTTTTTTTCCACTATGTGAAAATAAGTAATTATAATAATTGCAGATTACAATAAATACCTATAGGCACAAGAAACTTTAGGATCCTGTCAAAGCAGATTACAATAAATAGAATAACTATCTATAGGCACAAGAAACTTTAGGATCCTGTCAAAGCAGAATACATAAACAAAATCAAGATGCTATCTTAGTGTTGCCTAAAAGACGGTTTCCTACAAGCTGTTTTTCAACCCTAAAGGATGACTAACGATTCAGCAGAGTAATTGCTGTATTCCTACATATCCTAAGCTTTTTCTTTCTTTACTTCCACACAGAAATAGAGACCATCTCTCTAATTCTCCACTGTTGTAGTCTGGAGAGCCTTTACCTTCCATTTGAAGCTGAGCTGTTAAATAATAGTCTCTGTTCGGAAATGAACTGGGATCATGAAACCCTTGTGGTGGCTGAAATCTTTGTATTGAAAGGATCATTTTTCCCCTTGTCATTTACTCTGGGCTCTGATGGCAGAGCCGATAAGTCTGATATTACTCAACTCCCACCTCTTCCTATTAAGCAATGGTTCTTTGGGAGAAGATTGATTTACCATATTAAATGGGACTCAATATTCCAGATGAGGGTGTAACAAGACAAACGGTTCTCGCTGCATTTTCCCCTTTGCCTGCCCCTTGTTTTCATTACAGTTGGATATTTTTTTCCTCTGGCCTAAGTCACGGTGGATGAGTTTGGGTGCAGTTTATTTTCTGCTTTACATGATAAACTTGTCAGCATTTGACTGATCTGCTCCTTGCGCATGTTTGGGTTCATTTGCAAGGCCATTTTGTTTTTCCATTTCAGGTTCAGAATTCTGATTTTTATTCCATCTGTTTAAACTTGAGCTCTGTCAAGCTTTCAATCACATTACTAAAATTTGTGTAACATTGGTTTCTGCCTATAAGGCATGGAATTCTAGGGCCACCCATAAGTCATTCACACCCTAAGGGGAAGGAAAAAAAGGAGCCTCTACCTCATTCCCAAATAAGTCCCCATAGGACTCCCTTCTTTCTCATGAAGTTATAATACTTTGTTTTCCTTTCCTAAGGCTGAGGGGTTGGGCAGAATCCAACACCATCTTGTGTGGAAATGGCCCTGCATTAATGACTGCTCTAAGTTTACTGCAGGCTCTTGACCGTGGGGACCATTGGGGTTTGAAAAAGGTCAAGAAAAGTGGCCTGCATTCACAAGGAATCTTAGCTCTCTGATGCCTGGGAGGCTTGGTTAGACTTTTTCTACCCACTGGACCTGGTTTGTGAATGGCATATAGCTGTACAAGGACCCAGAGCCGGGACTTAACAGCTCATTGCACCCACATCAGGTCCAGGCCTAGACAGGCTGTTATTTGTGCATCCAGTGTCAGAAGGAGTCTATGTCAAATTCATGGTAATGTTCCATTTATACATTTTCAATGGAGTCCTGGCATACAAGCAGTCAGCAGGCTTGGATACATCCCAGGACCACTGCAGCAGTCTACTGCCTTCAGTTTGTTCCATCAATCATCAGGTTAAACTTCCTCACATTTTTGCCACATCATTCTTCAGTTTGGGATAAATCCTAAATGCCTTAACCTGGCATTCAAGGGCTTCTGCAATCTGGCTCTTATCTGTATTTCCAGTTTTATCCCATACTAGTCTTTGACAGAAAGCCTTGACTTGTCTATCACCTCCAAAGACACTTTGCATTTCTCGGCTTCTGTGTCTCATGCTGCCCCCTCTCTAGAATGCTGTTCCCTACTCCCTCACACCTACCATATCTCTATTTATCTGAATGAAAGCAACATGTATAATGGATAAAGAGTGCCTAGACTTTATTCAATTCCAATGAGTATGATTAAGAATTCTATGTGAGATGGCACAACACTTTGGAAAGAATACCATCTCTGAAGTCAGATCACCTGGGGTCAAGTTTCTTCTATAATAGTGACCACCTGGGAGACCCAAGGCAAATCACTTGAGCTCTAGAAAGATGGATTATGAAGGCATTGAGCTAGATGGCCTCTGAAGTCCCTTCGAACTCTAGATTTATGATCTTATGATCCTTTAAGATCCAACTCGCACCTTACCTCCTTGGTGAGATTTTCTGCCTATTCCAGGCCACACCAATCAGTCCTTAATACTCAGTCTTACCCTTTCATATCAAAATGGCCAAAGAATATAAAAGCTATAATTTGCCTTAGAGCTCAAATCATCCAGTGGCCCCATTTTACAGAGAAGCAAACTGAGAAGTAAAGGGACCTATAAGCTCAAAGTCATTGAGTTAGTAAATAACAGAGACAGAACTTGAACCCAAGATTTCTTATCCCAAGTCTAATGCTCCTTCTTCCATACCAGAAAAAGGAACAGTGAAAAGCTATAGAATATTAAGCAATAAAAATAATAACAATAGTTTATGTATGCTTTAAGATTTGCAAAGCACTTTAGACATGTCATTTGACCCTCACGATAACTCTGGGAGGTAGGTGCTATTATTATTCCCATTTTACAAATGGAAAAATGGAGGCGGATAGAGGTTAAATGGCTTGCCCAGGGTGACACAGCTTATAAGTGTCTGAGACTAGATTTGAACTCAGGTCTTCCTGACTCCACATCTAGTATTCTATCCACTGTACCAGCTAGCTACCATATAGAAGTTGTTATTATCATTAGTGTTCTCGAACTTCTTTTGTATAATCCATCCCTTGAATTAGACTGGAAGCTCTTGAAAGAACTCCTTCTTCTCCTCTGTCCCCCCAGGGCACAGAAAAGTCACTCCACATCAACTTGTTGATGAAAGCAGATATGCTTCTAGCGGCATTAGCAAATTCATTTCCTCCATGCTCTTTAGGTACCTCCTATGCATAAGCCACCACAAGCAACACCAAGGAGACAAAGATGAAACGAGGCACAGTAGGCACAATTCCTATCCTCCAAACTTATATGTCAATTGAAGGGATAAATCTTCTATAGAAATAAGTATGATACAAGGTAAGAAGTGCTAAGGATAAAGGAGAGGTCCAGAGATCCTTTGAGGCAGGAGAGCTCACTCTTGACTGGAAAGATAAGGATATAAAGTCTTCATTCATATGACAAGTGAAACCTGACCTTGGCCTTAAAGGATTTCAGTAGGCAGAAACATGGAGCAAGTACAGTTCAGTCAAGCAAATGAATAGAGGCAGGAGAATGTGGGTGGTGCAATATCTGGGAATAGCTAGTCATCTGTTTCAGTGGAATGTAGAATATGTGAAGGCAAGTAGAGCAAAATTGATCAGGAAGGGTCTTTAACATCATACAGTAGAAGTCACAAATGCTAGGCTAAGGCCTATTTTGTCCCATAGACAAAGGAAAAGCACTAGAGATTTTTAAGTAAAATGGTTAGATTCTGACTTAGGACGATGAATTTAGTAGCTGCGAAGGATAATTTGGAGAAAAGAGAGTGTGGAGAAAATGAAACCAGTTAGATGATTAATGTGACAGTCTAGACAAGAGGTAATGAGGGCCTAAACTGTGGTGGACCACATGAGTATAGAGGATGGGGAAAATATTGTGAAGCCTGAATCAATAGACCCAGGGAACTGATTAGATGTGGAATGTGAGGAAGACAGGAGAGACAAAGATGACTCTGAGGTTTCTACCCTGGCTTATTGAGAGGATAGTCTCATAAAAAATCAGAAATTTGGTAAGAGGGGCATTTTTTGAGATAGAAGATGATGCGTTTGGTTTTAGACAGGATGACTTTTTTTAAAAAACCCTTACCTTCTGTCTTAGACAGTATTGATTCTCAGGCAGAAAAGTGACACGGGATAGGCAAAGGGAGATAAGTGACTTGCCCAGAGTCACACAGCTAGGAAGTGTCTGAGGCCAGAATTGAACCTGGGACTTCCCAGCTCTAGGCCTGACTCTCAGCCTACTGAGCCATCCAGCTGCCCAGGTAGACAGGTTGACTTTAGAGTACCTGCAGGACATCCAATTAGAGATGTTCAGTTAGCAGTTTGAAAATCAATCCTGAATGTCAAGAACAATCTTTCCTGAGAGTGAAGGTTTGACTAGAATTTGACCCCCATCTTGTGTAAAAATATCCCTACATTAAGTCTTTGGCTATGAAGGCCATTGAGGATTGCCAAAATTGTTTGATCACTCTCCTCTACCTATTAGTCTACCAATTAGAAATTGCAATCAATTACCACTTAGTTTAAAAATTCATTTACATTTTCTCATTCAGTCAGTCAACAAATATCAAGTGCTTAAAATGTGCTGGGTACTATGCTAAGCACTATGGATAAAAATATAAGCAGAAATAAAACTGGTTCCTGACCTCAAGGAGCTTAAATTCTTTATTAAAATTAAAATTTATTTTATTTTCAGTTTTGAATTCTCTCCCTAAGTCCCTCCTGTCCCACCCATTGAAAAGATTTTTTTAAACCCTAGAACTAGTAAAAATGTGTATAGTCAAGCAAAATTTCTACATTAGCCATATCAAAAAAAAAAAAAAAGAAAGAAAGAAAGAAAGAAAGAAAATTTATTTCCATCTGTACCTTGAGTCCATCAACTCTGTCTGGAAACAGATAACATGCTTTATCAGAGTACTTTGCACCTGTATCTGGTCATTGTGTCATTCAAAATAAGGAGTTTACAATCTAATAGGGAAGATAACTCATTAAAGGGAACTGAAAAGAAAAAGTATAGGGCAAGATACTTTATTAGTGGAAGGTTGGTTCAGTGTTGATGTTTAGAATCAAAAGCAGAATCATAAGAAGAATAAAGGATAGCTGGACTGAGAATTTCCTAAAAATGAAGGTTCTGGGAGGGACTCATCAGTGGGAGAAGGATATAGAGAGGCAAAATAATATTCCAGGGTGAGAAGATCGTAGAGGCTGAGGAAACTTCTAGGATAAGAAGACAGTTGAGGCATGGTGGTAATATTTAGAGTCAGAAGAAGAGTCTTCTTCTTCTTCTATTTCCAAACCCAATCTCTGGAAAGTCTAGAAAACCTAATTCTATAATCCTGCCTCAGAAATCCATTAGCTATGTGACCCTGGGTATTTAACTTCTCCAAACCTCAGTTTCCTCATTTGTAAAATGGGGATAATAATAGCACCTATATCATGGGACTGTCGTGAAGATATGAGATAATATATGTAAAGTCTTTTGCAAACCTTAAATCATTAAAAGCATTCGTTATTATTATTACTAGTATTACCCATCCAAATAAGAAAACATTTGAGAAAGAGAAAGAGTAATAAAGTAGGAGAGGGAGGGCTCAACAATGCAAAGATGTGGGCTTACAAAGTCTGAAGAACTAAGAGAAAGTTGTAACATCGCTGTTGTCCTCCCACCCATAGGATTCTATGAGGAATGTGCACAGTAGTGGGTTAGGAAAGCTCCAAAGCCCCTTCCAACTTGAACATTCTGAGTCTGGTACCTTACTTAAGGAGTTGAAGAACAAGATGACTCCTTGTAGAACAAGGTCATGGTGGTGGTGCCTGAAGCATGGGGGTGAGGATGAAAAGCTAGATGACCTCTGAAGGGGTCTTTCAGTCTGAAAAGTCTATAAGCAATTAGCATAATCCTAGGAAAGAAGATATGGTTCTTTCTCTATATCAATGCATCTTCAAACTTTTTCAAACTAGAGAGCCCACACAATAGTGTTCATCGAAACTAACCACACCAGATGGGTCAAAAACAACCTTTTGGAGAGATGGTGATGGGTTTGACCAGTGGTTCCCAAACTTTTTTGGCCTACCACCCCCTTTCCAGAAAAAAATATTACTTAGCCCCCTGGAAATTATTTTTTAAATTTTAATAGCAAGTAATAGGAAAGATAAATGCACCTGTGGCCATCACCGCCTCCCTGGATCGCTGCAGCACCCACCAGCGAGCGGTGGCGCCCACTTTGGGAATCACTGGGTTTGACCCTCTTTGTTGCTGCATCTGGAGCCAACAGAGGGTAATCAGGCTCTGGGAACTAGTGTGATATGCTGAAGAATGCCTGTTCTTCCTGGCAGATTCAACCAACCGTGATTCCCTGGACATGATTGAACGGTGTATCTGCTTGGTGTGTTTGGATGCACCAGGAGGCATGGAGCTCAATGACACGAACATGGCCCTTCAGCTCCTTCATGGAGGGGGCCATGGTAAAAATGGGGCAAATCGCTGGTATGACAAGTCCATGCAGGTAAGTCCTTCAAATGGGCTTGCTGCTAACCTAGGGAGACAGCTTGATACAGTGGGAAGAGAATTGAAATCAGGAGGCCCTAGTTCAAAATTTTACCTCTGCTTAGGAGACTTAGAGCAAGACACTAAGCCTCCCTCCCTGGGTACAAAGAATGAAAGGGTTGGAATAAATGATCACAGAGAGCCCACCTAGCCCCAGGCTAGGAGCTTAAGTACTCAATTGTATGATCTAATTGAATAAATAACAATCCTCAACTGTCACTAACAAGGTTTGGCAAGAGCCTATATAAGTAAGAATTGTTCTACCGGGTGAGATTCATGGGACCATTAGCTCAGGACAGTTTCTGACAGGGCCATCACAGACCCCACAGACAGTTTGTAAGAGATTGTAGTTCTCTTTCTTGTAGTCAGACTCAAAGGCTAGAGGTGTGCCTCTGAGTTTCCCTTAGTAATCTTTCATGGATCTGTGTGCATAAATTTATCTAAACTTTTATAAAGGTATTTCAACCAATCAAAAATATTTATTAAGTGTATATTATGTGCCTGGAACAGCTACCTCAATGGATAGACTGAAGTCAGGAAAGACTCATCTTCCTGAGTTCAAATCTGGCCTTATACACTTATTTAGCTGGGTGACCCTGGGCAAATATTGTTTGCCTCAGTTTTCTCATTTGTAAAATGAGCTGGAGGGGGAAATGGAAAACCATTCTAGTATCTTGTCATGAAGACTCAAACAAGACTGCACAACAACAATGAATTATGTGCCAAGCACTATGCTGGATGCTGGAATATAAATAAGCCAGTTTCTGCACTTAAGGAGAAGAATATTCTTCTGTATCCATATTGGCCTCTAAGCCTTAGTTTCTTCATCTGTACAATGAGAATAATAACATTTTTTTCTACCTACTACAGATGGTAATTGGGAGGGAAGTATCTTGAAAACTTTAATGCAAAAAATTTTTAATGTGTTATTTCATCAGTGGAAACTCTCTATAACTATTAGGTAAATCAGTAGGGAAGTCCTTGAAGCATGTAGAGTTTGAATAATTTGCCCATAGTCAAACAATTAGTAAGAGTTAGAGGTGGGATATAAACATAGATCTTCCTGACTCTAAGTCCAGGACTGTTTACCTCTCTGTAAACCTTAAAGTACCATATAAAAATGTACTGTTGCTATTATTACACAAAAGGGTTCCCCCTTCCTTTTCTTAATTCTCTAGAGTTTGTTATCCAAATCCATGTTTACCCTATTTACCTAAGTCTTTCATAATTTTACAGACCATGATTATTTTTCCTCTTTCAAAATAGAATTCTAAAAGGAACTTCCTGGTAATTTTGATCCAGGGAGGATCCAGATGCTTTGAGGACCATTAGCAACACTGATCATGCCTCTGACTGAGTTTCAATCCTACTTGGCATAAGGGAGTTCATATCTCAAACATTTTCTGGTTGGATTTCAGGAGAAAGGCTCAAAGCTCATTGGGGAAAGAGGGACAATTTTATTTTTAACCATCGAAGCTACCTATAGGCCTTTTGAGACATAGGCATTCTCACTACTACAGAACTGAGGTAGCCCAGTTGAAAAGACAATCAGAATTTTCCAATAATTCAAGGTAAGGTTGGGAGGAGAAAAATCTGCTCTATCTTTTTTATTTCCAACTTTTTTGTGCCTTTGAATTGTGACGAGACCAATAGGAGGGATAGAGACTGGACTAGGGAATTCCCAAGTGGAGAAATTCTTTACACCAATATATACATACTTTCTGATACCTTCTTTGTAACCTATAGCCTTAGAGAGTTGCCTATATCTCTGAGAGATGAAATGATTTGCTCAGCATCATGCAGCTAGGAGATCTCAGAGGTGGGACTTGAATTCAGCTCTTTCTGGTTTCAGTATTTTCTCTCTATCTCTGATCCTGTGCTGACTATACCAGTAAGAACTTTCATTCACCCGCTGAACATTTCGCAAGAGGAATGAAACTTGACTGCCAGAAAATTAGCTTCATGCAAGTTTGAGTGATTACTATTTTGTCTCTCAGTGCTAGTTCCAATATCTCAATAGAGTAGTACTAATTCAGGATCTTTAGAGTAATATAAAGTAATAATGTATATAAAGAAAATAGAGAGAAATAGGGAGAACAGCTCTCCCTTTAAAATAAACATTTTTTTCATTTAAATCATCATAAAAAATGGCCAAAAAGCAAAAATTCCAAATAGTTATTTGGATTTGAAGAAAAATATTAATGTTAAAAAGGATATATATGGCAGTAACCATTAATGCTTATGTACAAATCCTCAAAGTCAAAGTGAATTTGCATTTAGAGTTTGAGGTCCCCAAATGAAGTCCTGGCTCTGATGCCTACTACCTATGACCATAAGTCACTTCATCTCCCTGAGCCCCATTTTTCATGTGTATAATCACTCTAGACTTGGAAAGTCAAGAAGACCTGAGTTTCAATCCTTTCTCAAAGCCTAAGTATGTATCTCTAGGTAAGTTGGGTAAAATCCTTGAACTTCAGTTTCCTCATTTGCAAAATAGAGTTAAAAATAGCACCAGCTTCACAGGGTTGCTTGGGAATCAAATGAGGTAATGAATGCAAAGCACTTTGCAAACCTTAAAGCTCTCTATAAATGTCAGTTATTCTTATTGTTATCATAATACTTGTACTATATACCTACTTTTCAGTCTTGGAAAGAGGAAAGGGCTTTGCTCAAAGGACCATTACAGTTATCTAATCCAATAATTTCATTTTACAGAGGAGGAAACTGAAGTTAAACTATAAAGGCATAAAGGAATGTTGTTATTATTACTACTGTGAGTTGTTGTTGATTGTCACCGCTAACACAGAAACACAATTATTGGAGAATCTTTTTTCCCTTTTGGCAATATGTTCTGAGACATAAGGAGACAAGGCATCCCTTGGAGGTCAGCTGTCATTCCTTGCTGGCATCCTTAGCTTGCTGACCCCAACAGAGAATCTGCCATGCTGCAGACTTTAAAAGAGCAAACATTATCCAGACAGCTTATAACTTTGCCTATTTCCACCTTGCAGTTCGTGGTGGGGCGAGATGGAGTCTGTGGTACGGTATGTGAACATTCCCCATTTGATGGAATCGTCCTGGTACAGTGCACCGAACATCTGCTCAGGCACATGTGAGTTTCCTTTTCTTAATAGGATGTTGGGCCTTAATGGTTCTGCACTCATTTCCCAATACCCAGCCAGGAGCAGATTCTGGGGGGCAAAAGAGAAATCAGCTATGCACGAAGCCCTGTTACGCCATCGCGTCTTTGGCATGCGGAGAAAAAAGATACTGAGCTGAGCTCAGTGTGAGGGAAAATTAATATTTATCCTGGGGAACATATTGTGAAACCTCCCTCCCGGCTCCCGGTAGAAGGTGGGGGCCCCCTGGGAAGAAGACAGAACTGGCAGATGCGGTCCACGCAGCAGTATTTGTTGCTGGGGCTCAATGGTCTGATTGTCTTTATTTCTAGGGAGGGTTTGATTGAGGGGGATGGAGAACGTGGGTGATATAAAAATGATCTTGGGGAGGGAGAAGGGCACTTGTAAAACTTAGGTTTAAAAATAAAAGAGTCCTGCAGCCCAGCCTGGAACGCAAGGTGTGAGCGTTGGAGAAAATCCAGAGCATTTTAGTCACTTACTCTTTCGGGTTCCCACCCACCCACCCACTCTAAATGGCAGACCAGTTGTTGATTTTCTCAGTTTATCTGTGCAGAGAATTTTTACCCTCATTTTCCCCTAGACGGGTGAATGCCCCCCAACACACACACACATACACACACAAACACGCGCGCAAGCATAATCCATTTAAGTGGAATAACAAACATTCCTTTGGAAATTCATGCCTTCTTAGACTAGACTCTCTGAGGGAAGAGGAGCACCTAGGTTAGCATAGCTAGGGTTTGGGGCTGGGTGCCAATAGTTAGACAGAGTTGATAGGACTTGCCGTCCTTGAACAGCAAAGAAACAAGCTTAGCACCTAGTTAAAATTTAAGACCAAGTGACTAAAATGAAGCTCTAGGAAATGGGTCAAACCCCAAGGAAGTTCCCGTGTAGCCTCTGGCCTGCAATTTCCAGCTTAGAAAAGATAATTTGAGGTGAAGTTTGTACCATTTTCCCAAGTCCCCAAAATTGTTCGTCATGCCAATTTCTAGTTAAGATTCCCAGTTTTTGTTATATATTCTATCAGTAGAACTTGGACTAGTCGAAGCCTCTCTTTTCCTTGGACATTTAAGGTCTTATTTTGCTCTCCCATGAATAGCACCAGGCATCTTCAGACCAGCTGGTTTCCCTCTCTTCTCTATTGCTTATATTCTGCCACCATCCCAAAAATGAAGACCAGAACACTTGGCTTTGGTGCCTGAATTCTCTGACATGGTCTTTGTATTCTTAGTGGTTTAGTTTATCTGCCTCTCAGTTTCTCCCATAATTAAATAGATGGGAATCATCTCATTTGGACACAAGAAAGATAATACAGTAGTATTCTCCCATGTTATGCTTGCCTACAGGCCCTTCCTGTTTCCAGAGGCTATAATGTTAAATAAATAGGTAAGATAGATGGATAGACAGACAGACAGACAGACAGATAGATAGATAGATAGATAGATAGATAGATAGATAGATAGATGATTTATAGATTGAATGACAGATTGATTTAAATATCTCTTAGGGCCACAGTTCATGATCCTGGCCTTTCCTTTCCCTTTTTCATCCACAAGGCAGTGATATAGTACACTAGGCCTGAGATCAGAAAGGTCTGAGTTCAAATTCAGCTTCAGACATTTACTAGCTGTGTGACTCCAAGCAAATTATTTAATCTCTGAATGTCTCAGTTACCTCAACAGTAAGATGAGAATAAAAATAGCACCTAACTCACAGGGTTGTTATGAGGATCAAATGAGATAATAACTATAAAGCACTTAGTCTGGTGCCTAGTAGGAACTTAGGAATGATAAATGTTTGTTCCTTACAAGACTTACTCTTTTCCTCTGATGTCAAATATTCCTAAGAACTTACTAAGGAAGTAGTTCTTATCTCATAAACAAATTTGTCCTAAAGTGTTTATAGTGATAACAAATTGAGATGGTATCTTTTCCAGGGATATTTGAATTTTCAAATTCCAGGGAATTTGAATTTAAATTTTAACAGGGGCTTTCTGAAAACTTAATTCCTTAACTCAAAGGAATGAATCTATAGTGGTTAAATTTTAGGAATATGGCAAACCCAGTTGGAGAGGTTACCTTGGACAAGAACCATCCTTGGAATATGGCAAGATCATCTACTTAGCATGATTTAGAGCTGGAAGGAGGGCTTTAGACATCATGCAGTCCAACTCTTTAATTTAAAAGATTAAGAACTAGAGGCCCAGAGATTTGCCCAATGTCACATATTGGAGGTGGGGGCGCCTGTATTCCATGTCAGGTCTTCTGTCTCCCCATCTAGTGTTCTTTCCTATAAAGCACAGCCTCTTTGGAATAAGACACTTGTAGACTGCTGAACAAATTCTACTTTGGCCATCAGCTGTCCCTCATCCTCCAGACTGGGCTACCATGCCTCAACTGCTTCCTAGCTCTGGACCTGGGCAGCCTTCTCCCATTGGGGATAAGGTTTCAGACCAGTCATCCATCATTTTCTGGACTTAGCCACTACCCTTCCCCTCACTTTCTTCTCTACCTTCTCCTCCACTTTTAGCTTTTTGGGTCTCCTCTTACAAACCATCTTCCTCCATCAGAGTATAAGCTCCTTGAGGCAGGTACTATCTTTTTGCTTTAATTTGTATCCCCAGTGCTTAGTACAGTGCTTGGCAGTAGTAAGTGCTTAACAAATGCAGGTATCCCTTCCACATTGCAACTTTCCCCATTGCTGTTTCAGTATATCATGGATCAGCATAAGAAATTAAATGAGAATTTGGGGAGAGTTTTGTGGAAGCTGCAGACCACAGACGAAGGTGAGCAGACAAAAAAGAAAGAGTTTAGAAACTCAGAAAGGAGTAAAACAGAGGCACCTTCTGCCGATCAAGAAGCAGCTAGGGAGTTTCCTGAAACCCTATAAAAACCAATTGAAGAGAAAGCTACAAACCAGAACAGATATTCAATGCTGATGAAACTGCCCTATGTTGGGAAAAAAAATGCCTCAGAGGACATATTTCAGCCTAGAAGAGAAGCAAGCTCCAGATTTTAAAGGCACAAAGGATAGGGTAGGTACTATAAACACCCCATAAAAGAAAAAGAAAAAATTCAGATTTCTTCTCTGATATGAAGGGAAGGCCAAAAATTACATGTGAATTTTCCAGATCTCAGGGGCCCTGGCTCCTAATACCCAGGATGTAGAAGGGGCATCTATACTTGTTGACTGAGTGTCTGACCCACTGTTACAGATAGTTGCTAAGAGACAACAGTGAAGGGAGTTTCACACCAAAAATTCCTAAAATTTATGAAAGATACTCTCTCCCCTACCACCACCCAAGAATATGTATTTTTCCTTAGTTCCATAAGATTGCAGTGCTATATTTTATTAACTTTGTGCATGGATAAGTAAAAGAGGTTTGATGGAGTTTTCTTTGTGGGTACTTTTAACAATCTAATTTGGAAAGACCAAAAACTATTGAGTTGCTTTTTAAGTTCAAGCAATCCCTTTGAGTCTTTCCTTTTTATCTACATTCTAAAATGTTCATTCACCTCCTTAAAACTCCGTACATTAAAAATGTCACATTATACCAATCACCCAAGGTGGCAATGCTGGTATCATCCTCAGCTTCTCACCCTTCATATCCAGCCAGCTGCCAAATGTTGTCATTTTCTTTCCCTATAACATCTCTAGCATATAGCCTCCACTCAAATAGTTTACAACCTAGTGCAAGCTCTCATTCTCTCTCTCCTGGACTATTGCAGTCGTTTTCTTTCTTGGACTCTGTGCCTCGTCTCTCTCCATTTCAATCTGTCCTCTGCCTAGCTGTCAAAATGATCTTCCTAAAGGATAGATCTGACCACCCTACTCAATAAACTCCAAGGGCTTCCCTATGTCCTTAAATAGCAAACATAAGGGGCAGCTGGATGGTTCATTGGATTGAGAGCCAGACCTAGAGACAGGATGTCTTAGGTTCAAATCTGGCCTGAGACACTTGCTAGCTGTGTGACTGTAGGCAACTCATTTGACCCACATTGCCTAATCCTTACTGCTTTTCTGCCTTGGAACCAATACATAATATTGATTCCAAGAGGGGAGGTAAGGATTTTAAATTTTTAAAAGTTCAAATATAATGAAAATAAATTCTATTAATAAAAAACTTTTTTTTTAAAAGTCCTTGAGGGTGGATCCCCAGCACTTAGCACAGTGCCTGGCACATAGTAAGGGCTTAATCAGTGCTTGTTGACCGATTTTTATCTATGACTATTTTTACAACTGTTTACATAGTAAAACAATGGGATAGAATACTGGAAGGTTATTACAGAATTCGTTCTCTGCTTTAATTAATATTTGACAACAAATCACACAGAGAGTGAGGTTTGCACATACAAACCTAACTCAGCGTCTTCTCATTTATTCCCTTAATTTGAATATGTAACATGAAAATAGAGAGAAGTGTACCTCTCCCCTTCCCCTAACTAAATCTAGAAGCAAATAAATGTTTTAAACAAGAAGAAAAAGAACTGGAGTGTTTAGGAGAGGTGTTGCATGACAAAAGATTGTCAAATATTGCCCTAGGTTTCAAAAAGGAAAAGAAGGTATATTCTTCCAATACTAAGCTAGTAAATTTGAATATCCTTCCTAGAAAAAAAAATCCTCCAATGGATTATTAGAGATATTGTTTATAGGGATTTAGAAAGTGAAGTAGCAATCATTATAAGCCATCAAAGGCTAATCATGAACCAACTGTACTGATCTAAAATGTCACTTACTTTTTTTACCAGATCATTAGACTGGTAGATTAGATAAATGGTATAGGTATCATAAAACTGAATTTCATCAAGGCATTTGTCAAAATCACTTTTGACATCCTTGCAGACAAGATGGAGAGAGGTAGACTGGGTATGAGTTCAGTTCAGTAGATTGGGAACTGATTGAACAACTGACCCAAATAATGCCAATTAATGGATTGATTGCCAACCACAAAAAAAAAAAATCTATCTGAATGCTTTAGGGCTTCTTTTTTAAACAATATCTTTATCAATAGCTTAAGATGAAGGCAAAGATGGAAAACATCCAATTTTTATATTATGTAGAAAGTGACAACTACAAAAAATAGGGCCCACAAAAGATCTGAGTAGGTTAGAATCCTGAGCAGGAACTAATGTTCATATTTAATAGGGATGAATTTAATTTTTTGCATTTGAAGCCAACTATAGTGATATAACAAGACAAAGATTTATAAGAAAATTAATCAATTAATCAGCAAGCTTTTAATAAGCACCTATTACCTCTGCCAGGATGCTGGAAATACCAAGATAAAAATTAAACAATCCCTACCCATCAAGACTTTGTCCTGTATTGGAGAAGATATCACATATTCACATAAGTACCTGTATGTGTGTGTGTGTGTGTGTATATATATGCATACATACATATACATGTATGCATACATATATTCCTTCTTTGAACCTCACCCATAGTGATATAGTCAATAGATTATCAAGGATGAAAGCCAGGGTGCTGCTAGCTGGTTAACGATTTTTTTCCCAGTATTCCCAATGGCCTTATATTTGATCTATTGAAAGTATTTCATCCCTTACACTTTAAGGGACTTGCAGGGAAAAGGCAGAAACCATAAGAAGGACATTGGAAACCACTGCAAGAAGCGACTAGGAAGATCAATGATTTGGAGTAAGCAATAATGAAGACATTCCAAGAATATCCTAGACTGAATCTGCCTTACTTATCAAAGCTAAAATAGGAGAACAGACAGAGAACTCTCTCCCCTTTCTCTTCTTTTCAGAAGGAGAAAAAAAAAGAATATTTTCACTCCCCCTTGCTCTCTACAGATAGCTGATGCAAGACTGGCACAGCTGAGGATGAGGAGGATAGACAAAGTTTTGTTTCTCTGCCAGATCCTGAATATTGATCAACTACAACAGTTTAGGGTTGGAGAGTTAAAAGTCTCACTGCTTTTAGGGGTGAGCACTGAAGTTTAGGGCAAGGAGAGATGAAGCACCATTGAAGTTACAGTATCAGTGATAAAAACTATTGACCAGCAACAAATGGACCAGACTTTTTGTTGTAGTTGACTTAATTCATGAATTTAATATAGATGAGAGTTAAGAAAGGACTTCCTCTTTCAGAGATGACAAACATTTGTCAATTGTGCTGAATTGGGCTCTGAGCCAAGTAGAGCAATATGGGAAGAGTGGATAATGTTTGACTTTCGCAATCCTTGCCACAGTACCTAAGATATCCTTTGATTCCTTCCCTTTTAAGAAAAGAAGCATTAAATAAATGAGAAGCATTATGTCATGGGGAAATAAAAAACACTTCTTTTGTGAGGGTGACTTACAGCATTTTCTCCATGTTTCAAAAACTCATTTCAGAGGAGAAAGGAGGTAGTGAACATGACACACATGCACGTGTCCTAACAATGAAAATATTGATTATGCACAAGAGATTGTTTATGAGGCAACCTGGATTGGAAGTTGAGTTCTTTTTCCAAATGTTCATTTCCTGTCTTAAGCCATTTACCTGTGACAAAAATTGCTGGTTAACAACAAAATGACCCAGGATGTTTGTTATATTTTACCTAATTGCAGATACATAAATAAGAGCAGGTGAAGGAGGAGAGGTTATCCTTTCAGAGACGAGACATATTTGTTTAAGTAAAAGGTGAATGTTTAACTTTCTCAAACCTTGCAAAAGTATCTGAAATATACTCTCAATTTCTTTACTTTGGAGTAAATGATGAAGCAAGCCAGAAACAATATGTTATTTGGAAATAAAAACTGACATTTTCAATGAGAATGATTTAAGACTTTCCTGCCACATCGTAAAACCTAACCTCTAAGGAGAGAGGATAGTGAGAATGATGTACACCTAGCAGTGAAGGCATCAACCAGGAATGTGTAGTTGGCAAAATGACTCCACCACAACAATCTGGGGATGCTTCTAGGGCTTAAACTCATTCACAAGCTCCCCCAAGTGGTTAGATATATGATATAAATATAAGGTTAAGTTAGGGGAAAGAAAATGCCAGCTGGGGAGAATCAAGGGAAATCCCATGCAGTAGATGACATGTAAACTTAACTTTGAAAGAAACTGGGGATTATAAGACATAGAAGTGAGATAGGAGTCCATGGTTCCTATGGAGAAAGGAATCTTGCCCCTATCTTTCTGGTACAGATAAGGAGGAAAATGTGGTTCTGAAGCTACTACCTTCACTAGTAACTTAATCCCTGAGAAACTAGGAGCTCAGTGGTCTGTGCTATACTCTGATGCTCATGCTTGTAACCCTCAAATGGCTTTTGTTCTTTTTAATGTCCTCCTGATGGTATCTCTCTTTTCTACCCTTTTGCTCCATACTCTGAAGTTTTGCAAGGGTTTATGCACAAGAAAAGAATTCATCTATAAATAATATAGCAAATACAAAGAATCTTGGAATGTCCCCCAAAATAATCTGCCCAGTGAAAAACTGGGCAACTCAAAAATCTTCAAAATTCTATTCTAGACTAACTGGTCACCCAAACCTCTCAGGAGAATCAGTCTCATACCTCTCACCTTATGACAGCTATCAACCAGAGCCTGTAGTTACTTTTCATGTCCTTTTTCTTTTTCCTAGTCATAATATTTATGTGCAACTTTTGATTTCTTGGGCTTTAGTTTATTAGTCTAATTTAAAAGCCATTAAACTAACTCAACCAATTGGGCATAGCCACCACCATGTAGTACTCTGAGTACTCAGATTCCCAGAAGATAGGTGCCTGCTTCCTGACCTGTCATCACTCTCTCCTTTAACAAAAAAAGGCACAGTCCAAGATAGAATACACAAATATCCTCCCAAAACTCTCCCAAAGGAATAAAAGAAAAACCGTATTTCTTTTAAGAAGCTCATTTCATATCTAAGAGTCTAGAAGGCTCTATAATTCTGTTTCTAATGATCCATAGTCCTGAGTTTTAGTCCCCACTATACCTAAGTCCTTTCTGAACCACCCCCCTCAATGCAGCCAGAAGAACATTTCTACTCCTCTTCCAAATCCTAGGCCACAAAATGTTTTATCTAGAGATTTTATTTCTGTAAGATAAGATTTAAATCTTCAAACATATGCCCCTAAAAGAGTTACCAGATTGTTCCAAAAGTTATCTGATCAGTATAACAAGTAGTCACAGTAGTGCTTCATAGATGTCCCCAAATAAAAGGCTCCCCTCAAATCTTTAAAAGTCCTTCTAGAAATTTTGTGTAGGATAGTATATACTATAGTAGACATGTTGGCAGGATAAATCTCAATATGGTATCCTTTCCTGCCCCAGCCTCCCGCCACCTCCCGCCAGAACCCCTTTTTCCTTCTACCTTTCTCCCTGCCCCCATGCCTCAGCTATACTCTTCTCTCTAGAGAAATAATGATAAACTATTTGCTTCTTAACATGTTCCTGCCCATCCATAAATCATTAAGAATTTATTGAGTATGTGCTTGAGGGAAATAAAAATTATATCTATGGGCCTATAGACACTCCACCCTAAATACAGTAGAAATGCTACTTTATTACAGAGTATCTCAAAACAATGGTTCTCTTGAAATACAAGATCTATTTTAAAATAATTTTCTTTGGGGATTACTCACTAATGGTGGTCACCTCAGAGAAAAGAGAATTTCCTTTTAATTAAAGATGTCTTCCCTAGAGTTTATACCACTTAAAAAGTTTTCATTCATACTTTTGTAGAAAATTAGATATTTACTGTTTATTTTGTTTTTCAATTAAGAAGCATATATTTTCTTTCTCTCCTCTTTCCCCACCCCTTATAAGGAGAAAAAAAGAAAAAAAATTTCAAACCCAATATATGTATAATTATAACATTACATATATAATGTCACAAAAGTTTTGTTTGCATATATACATGTATGCAAATGTATGTATGTATAAATAAATAAATGTATGTATATAAATATATGTTTAAGTATACAAACACATACCTACACACACACACACACACACACACACACACACACACACACACACACTCCTCCACCACATTTCCAAATTGACTATGACCACAAATGTATGTCTCAATCTGCATAATGAGTCCATCATCTTCTTCGTCATTACTCCTCTGGAATCATACTACTCACTGCATTGATCAGAATTAAGTCTTTCAAAGTCGTCTGCTTTTTCATGTGTTATTGTTACTCTATATTTAGGGCAGGTATTCATCAATCAGGAATAAATTGCAGTAAAATAAATAATGGAATACTATTATGCTGTAAGAAATGACAAAAAAGATGGTTTCAAGGGGGCAGCTGGGTAGCTCAGTGGATTGAGAGCCAGGCCTAGAGACAGGAGGTCCTAGGTTCAAATCCGGCCTCAGACACTTCCCAGCTGTGTGACCCTGGGCAAGTCACTTGACCCCCATTGCCTACCCTTACCAATCTTCCACCTATAAGTCAATACACAGAAGTTAAGGGTTTAAAAAAAAAAAAAAAAAAAAAAGATGGTTTCAGAGAAATTCAGGAAGAACTTATAAAACGTTTCAAGTACCTTTTTTAAATGGTGTTGATTAGTATTTGAAAGAGTCTGTTTCCTAACCTAGAATATTGGCTAAAAATTAACCTTTTAGTGCTTAAAGGAACTAGAATATAAGCTACTTGGAGACAGAGCCTATTTGTTTTTGTTATTGTTGTTGTATTCCCAGTGCCTCTTCACATAGTAAATGCTTAATAAATGCTTACTGAGTTGAACTGAATTGAAAGTCAAAAAGGTTCAAGATCTCTCCCTCCAGGATGGTTCAAAATGATAACAACATTCCTTTGTAGGTCTATCTTTCTTCCTGGCCATGAGACATGACTACATTTCCTTTTGGAAAAACTAGGAGGTAGAGGCCACTTGAACAGCACTTTTGGTCTCTTTTCTACCCACCCCACCCCACTTTATCCATTAATATCACTAAGGAGGTTTGCTTATTAAACTCCTCTGCCTAGGAAATTTCCTTTTAGAGTCAAATGTGTGGGAGGAGCAGACAGTGTATAAGAACATATAGTTCCAGGAATTCGGGTGTTCAACAAAGTAGTCTCTCCTTCTGCCTTAAAACTCTTAGTTTATCTTATTCCTTGCCTATCTCTTTACATTTACTTTTCACTAAGAATTAAGTCATTTGTTTCTGTTTATCTCTTTTCTGTTGATGAATCATTCCAAAGGTGTATGACTCTTCATGACCCCACTTAGAGTTTTCTTGGCAGAGATACAGGAATGGTTTGCCATTTCCTTTCCCAGTTCATTTTACAGATGAGGAAACTGTGGCAAACATGGTTAAGTGACTTGCCCAGGGTCATGAAGCTCTTACATCTCTCTGCCTATCCTCTTTAGTGTCCTATTATCTTCTTTCTTAGTCTACTGTCTATTTCTCTCTTTTAAGTGATCGGTGTAGTGAAGAGAACACAGGACGAGGAATATAGACTCAGAACACTATGGTTAAAATCTGTCTCTAAAATTGTCAAGCTGTGTGACCATAGGTAAATCACTTAATCTCTCTGAGCCTCAGTTTCCGCATCTGTAAATGTGGTGATAATAATCATGCTATTCACTTCACAAGTGGTTGTTAAGAAAGCACTTTGTGAACCTTAAGATGTTATACAAAGTGTGAATTACTATTAGTAATCCCCTGTGAATGAATTAATGGCATGAATGAGTGAATGAAAAAGCATTTATTAAGCACTCAGCTTGTGTAAGTTAACTGCACTAAGAACCACTATAAGTGAACAAACAGTTGCTGCCCTTATAGAACTTATATTCTAACAAGAGAAAAATAGCATCTAGGGGGAACTGATAAAGAGGAGATTCTTGGGCAGGAAGTCAGAGGAAATGGTGATTAGAGTAGTAAGACATATTCCTTTCAGGAATGGTAATATTGATGTAGTCACTGTTCCCAGCACTAGAATTAGGATGGGGAAAAGAAAAAGAAATAGTAAGGAAGAGTTGAAGCAGGGCTGAAAATGAGCAAAGCCTAGTATATGTTCACCAATCAAAGCCTACTCGGGGGGGGGGGGGG
>NC_058131.1:651861484-651938460 GCF_016433145.1 Gracilinanus agilis | reverse complement strand
GGCCTCAGCCACTTCCCAGCTGTGTGACCCTGGGCAAGTCACTTGACCCCCATTGCCCACCCTTACCAATCTTCCACCTATGAGACAATACACCGAAGTACAAGGGTTTATTAAAAAAAATCCTAAAAAAAAAAAAATTAAAAAAAAAAAAAAAAGCCTACTCGGAGGCACAGTGGTGGAAGCTTGAGTTCCAGATCAGACGTGAAGGCTGCAGAAGAGGCAGCATGGCACGGTTGGCTGAGCAGAGGCAAAGTGGGTTTTAGACGATAAGATAAAGTGAATTTAAAGTTTATTAACAAACCAATCAAAAAGTATTTATTGGGGCAGCTGGGTAGCTCAGTGGATTGAGAGCCAGGCCTAGAGATGGGAGGTCCTAGGTTCAAACCCGGCCTCAGACACTTCCCAGCTGTGTGACCCTGGGCAAGTCACTTGACCCCCATTGCCTACCCTTACCACTCTTCCGCCTATAAGTCAATACACAGAAATTAAGGGTTTAAAAAAAATTAAAAAAAAAAAAGATTTAAAAAAAAAAAAAGTATTTATTAATCACCTTCCATGGGCCAAGCACTGTACTAGATAGGCACTGAATGAATGAATGAGTGAGTGAGTGAACAAAATCTTTGTTAAACACTGCAAAGCCTAGGGATACAAATACAAATGAGAACATGAGCTCCTTGAGAGTAGGAACCATCTTATGGAAAGTAAGGTGTTCTCAAGTTCACATTCTAAAGGGAAAGACAACACATTCAGCCACAAATCAAATTAAAAACCCACAGGAAAGCAGATGAGATAGTATAATGCTTCTTCTTTAATGTCTTTTCCACTGATAAAATCACAATGGTTTCCAATCCTGAACCATTTGACAGGGCCAAGGATCTGGTGACAAGAACTTTCTGGGTCTTCAGGAAATGTGGCTGTAGCTCTTGTAGGAGCAATGACCAGGCTGCATCCTTGGGTGGCTGCCTAGGGTGGTAGATGAGGGCTCTGGGCTGGAAGCATTACTCTTCCCAAGGCTCTTGGGTTCAGGGTCTTGAGTAATTTCCCTCAGAGTCTGAGGGAAGATGGTGGTTTTGGTGATGGTAGTTTGACTTACCTAGAACATGTCTCCTGTCTCTCCCTCATGGGACACTGGTGCTTCAGCTAGGCTGGCTTGACTGCCCTTGATGTGACATCTGGTTGGCAGCTGGTGGAGATAGCTGACCTTTTTTCCATATGAGTATCTTCCCCAGATGATGGCAGGATTGGTGGTCTAGGAGATGCTGCCACTCCTAAGATTCTTGTGCCTGTTTCCTGTTTGGAAGCAGCTGGTCAGCCAAAGCTGCTATTGGTGATAAGGAAGGTGTTCCCAGTCTACATTATGATTTCTTCCCTCCAAGATGACTCCAAGATGATATGGTTTGGTGTTTTGGAGAGCACTTTCTATTTCCAAAGCTCTTAAATTCAGAATCCTGAGCTACCTCGGTGATCAAGGTAGCATTGGTGATTTGACTTACTTGGTATATGAAGCCTCCTGTCTCTCCCTCAGGGACCCAGTTGAGATGGCTGGTCCTTTCTCCCCAGGAGTTGTTTCCTCAGATGAAAGCTTTGAAGAAAGGGCTAGAAGTAAAACTGGTGGTCTAGAAAGTGCTGTCATTTCTAGGGTTTTTGAACACTGAGGATCTAAAGCCAAAAAATAAATAGTCCTTTCTGTCATAGAACTCTTAGTCTCTCTGAGGAAATAACATGTATGTCCAAAAAAGTATATACAAGATAAGTGAAAAATAAATACAAGGTAAATTGGAAGGTAGAGATTGTTGGCTATGGGATCAAGAAAAACTTTATGTAGAAGTCACACAAAATTTTGAAAGAAACTAAAGCTGCTAACAGGCCAAGGTGAAAAGGGAGTACATTATAACCACAGGGAAGAAGCTGGACAAAAGCAAAGAGAAAGAAGCTGGAATTATCATGCATAAAGAATAGCCAAAAAGACAGCCTCCTTAAAGTGCAAAGTGTGGGAAGAGATATAGGGTTGGAATAGAAGGCAGGTTTGGGCCACCTTTTAAAGGGTTTGAAAACCAAACAGAGTAAGCAATATACTTGGTCCTAGAGATAAAGAGGAACCATTGGAGTTTATTGAGTAGAAGAGTGACTGAGTCAGACCTATAATTTAGGAAAATTACTTTGGCAACCAATTGAAGGATAATAATCCCTATATGTCATCATGCCATAAAAGTAATTCAAAAGGCTATGCTAGTAAGCACAAACCAAACTGTAGAGACTATAAGTGTGAACCTAGTTGTGAGTTATATGTGCTATCATCTGCCAAATGGTAGAGAGGTTGGCATCTTTTAAGTATTATCAGGAGCTCTATTTTATCTCTTGCTATATCTGATAAGTAGAATCAGCCATTAACTAATGGTAAAGAGTCAGAAAGAAGTTATAGGTGGGAGTGAGAAAGACTTGTTTCAGTTCATTAAGAGGAGGAATTTCCTAACAGTTAGAATCATCTGAAAATGGAAATAGATCACTTGTGAGGTAGTGATTTCACAATCGCTCTTGAATACCTGTAGGGATTCCCTGTGAGTCAGTGACCTTTACTTAGAAAAAAAACATTCTCTGATCTGGTTGTAAGTTTCTTTGAAATCTCCTTAAACTAATAGGCAGTCCTCCAATTATAAAGTTTATGGTGAAAATATAAACCAAGTTCATTGTGCTTAAATCACCACAAATATTTTGGACACAATTTTGTGGTTAAAAATTCCTTTGTTTATATATGTTTTCTATGAAATGGAAGACAAAGTTTGGAAAAGATTTATAGTGGCAAAACCACTGTGAGCTCGTAAATATAAGCAACAACCATAAGATGATTCCAAAAGGCAGGGAAATAAAGGGGAAGCTATTAACCAATTCATTAAAAATTGAAACTCAAGATACCTGTATCTTCATACTTACAGGAAAGAGAGCTCAAAGAAGCTAGTTAGAGCTGATTCTGTCAGTGAGCTTCCTGCTCCCAGAAGACTGAGATGGAAATGCTCACCAGAAATTCAGGGACACCTGGCTTCATCAGCAGACAAACTTCAAAGGTAAGGAATTTGGGTTTTTCTTAGGGTGACTGTTGTATAGTCTCATTGTTTTTTTCAGCTTCTTGATTTGAGGCATTTTGGAAGTCCCCCAATATTATTATTATTGTCTTTCTCACCACTGGGTTCTCTTCATTTTAATGTAGTCAAATCAAAGGCAAGTTATAACACCTGGGAAAATAAGCTTACTAAAGTATCTATCGTTTACATAAAATACAAAAGATGGTAGGGTTTTTTGTTTTTGTTTTTGTTTTTTAGCAGATTTCATCAGAGTGAACATAGCAAAGCCTGGGGAACATCATTCATTGAATTCAATGAGAGTTATAAACACTAGTTTG
This sequence comes from Gracilinanus agilis, assembly GCF_016433145.1. NCBI lineage: Eukaryota > Metazoa > Chordata > Mammalia > Didelphimorphia > Didelphidae > Gracilinanus > Gracilinanus agilis. Next base: position 651,935,063 of record NC_058131.1, on the reverse strand, counting down.
AATAGGTTATTTGAATCCAAGCTATTCCAATTTGCTTAAATTTACTGAATAACATAACATCTCAGGAAAGAGTGAACCACATTAGGCTTTAACAGGACTTCAGCACAGCTTTATGTATGTCTACAATTCTTTTCAGCTCCAAAATTCTGTGACTTTATGACTCAATGGAAAATTACAAGATATATTCCCACTCTATTGTGGAATTTTGGGTCATGCCATTTTTCCAAAAGATGGGGTACATAATTGTTACTGGATAAAATTCATTCATTTTATAAGTCTTTACTGAGTGCCTCTTGGAGCCACAGAGCTGGGTGGTAAGTGGACGCCAAAGGAGGAAAGCAGCCCTGAAAAGGGCTCAGCAAGCCCTCACGCCCAAGTTACTAGTCTTCCCTGAACACCCCATACACCTCACTATGTACAATAACATGTCCAACAGCCACAACCCTGATAAACCATCTTAGCAGTTAGGCTAAACTAGGCTAAACCAAGAGGTCTTAAACCCATCAGTGAGTTAAGGGGGATGTCTATTCCAAGCATCTGAAGACTTTCCCGGTGGAATGAGCATATGAGAACAATTTATTCCAAAGACCATGGAGCACTTAGAATTTGGTTGGACACTGAAGAAGACAAGTTATCTGCTGCATCCTGAATCATCACCAGTCATCTTGACTTTTGTCTTGTTATTGGACTTCAATGATTGGAAGAGAAAAGGAGGCTGTTAACTTTGTGCAGCTCTGCCTCAATTAAATCCAATTTATGTGTGAGTCAAAAGACATCACTAATGATATCATTTTGGTCCTCTTTGGGTATGAAAGACAACAACCAATCAAGTGCCTACTAAGTGTGCAGTCCTATGCCTAGCATTACAAGAAGAACCATAACTTATTCAAAAAACTTTTAAACTATTTAAAGGGACAAAACTAAAGTATATGCAATAATTGAGAAACAGTACATTCAGTATAAAATCTATGAACATAATATTATTTTGTTTTAAGATTTATGAACAAAATAAATGACAGCAACAATAAGAACTAAAGGAGCTCAGGGAAACAGATTAGGAGAATTAAAGAAAACTTGAATTAGGCTTTAATAGGAAAAAGGAAAAGAAAGACAATTCCAGATAACGGAAAAGCATGTACAAAGAACAAACAAGACATGTTCAGAGTAGCAATGAAAAAACCAGCCTAATTGGACAACAGGTAGGACTAGACAGCATTAATTCATATTAAAACCAAGTTATAGTGGACTGATTTCATTTCCCTTTTGACAGTTGGTCAGTTATGAAACTGATTAATTAGGAAATTTAATAGATCTAATATACTTGTATTTCAGTATGGCTTCTAGACTCAGAATTTAGAGATGAAAGATACCCTAGATTGCATGTTGGCCCAGAGAGGCTAAGTGATTTGACCAAGGAAACAATGCAATAAATAGTAAAATTTGAGTTCAAGCTCATATCCCCTGACATTGTAAGCAAAGCTCTTTTTATTACACTTTGCTGATGTCTCTTATAGTGTTCTTGCAAACAAAATAAACAAATATATCTGGTGAGCATACATTTATATTTTTGACTACCCAACTAAGAGGGGGGGAAAAAAGAAGAAAATAACTAAACAAAAGCAAAAAAGAAAAAAGAAACTAATTTAATTAAAGCTCTAAAACTAAGGAAAGGGATAGTGGTATTATGGCAAATATTAAACAATATTTAGATATCAAGACCTGATTTGTATTTTTTTCTGATTTTCAAGGTGTTAATTGTTTATATGTGAGCTGGTATCAGTTAGGTGGAATCACCCCTGGGAAGAGGTAACAAATGAGAAGGTTGAAGTTTGAGGATGAGAAAAAGAGAGCCAATAGGAATAGAGCTCTCTCATAAAAGATTAATCCAAAAAATCTAGGACTTAGGACTGTGTTTTCAGCAGAAGATGAGAAAAAACCCTAAGTTGGAATAAAATTAGAGATAAATGGAAGAAAATAAATACCTAACTCTATTCTACTCATTTTAAATGTGAATGGATTAAACAATTCAATAAAATAAAAGAGTGGCAGATTGGATAAGAAAACAAAATCCCACAATCTATTGCTTATTACAAACACAAATACAAATTTTTTTGGATTTCTAATTTTTTAAAATGTGCATTAAGTTCTTTAATATTTTTCTTTCTTGTTAATATGTGTTTGTGAAGATATAATTTTCCTCCTGAAGAGGGAAATATCCCCCCAAAAAAATTACAAACAAAATAAAAGACACAAGGGATAGGAAAAAATTTTGCTATGGAGCAGGTAAATTCATAAAATCAGGCATTTCAATCATTTTAAAAGAAAAAGCAAAAATAAATACCCACAAAACCACAAATATTCACAAATATGGGAATTATATTATGCTGAAAAGAATCATGAACAACAAAGCAAACAAATACCTAACATATATGATCTAAACTACTTGTCATCTAAATTCATAAAGGAAAAATTAATTGAAGTACAAGAAGACATTGGCAGTAATAAAACAGTTTAAGGAGATTTCAATGTCCTTCTCTCAGTTTTGAACGCTTAACAAAAAAAGAAAATATAGAACTAACCTAATTGTAGGAGAAACTGGAACCAAAATATCTCCTAAATGGGATTGCTAAAGAATAAATTTATTTCTCAGCACCATAGAGAACTTTTTCAAAATGGTGCTATTTATAGGTTTACAAAGCCAATGTAAATAAATGCAAAAGGACAGAAATTAAGCACAGTCTTTACAATATATAATGCAATAAAATAGCAATTCAAAGAGAACCATCAAAATATATAGACCCAAATGGAGACGTAATAATGTAATCCTAATGAATGAGTCAAAGAACAAACCATAGAAAAACAAATGATTATGTAAAAGAAAAAATGATAAAACAACATATTAAAATTTCTGGAATACAGCTAAAGTAGTCTTCAGTAGAAAAATTATAGACCCACAAACATATTTAAAAAACAGAGAAAGAGAGAATTAATGAACTGGATATGCATTAACATTAGAAAGCCAACAAATAAACCTTTAAAAAGCACAAAAGTAGACATAGCAGAATAAAAATTAGAGGTGAAATAGATAAACTGGGTACCAAAAAAAACCCCAACCCTATAGAAATGTCAGGGGAAAACGCTCATTTTTTAAAAGACTAATAAGAAAACTGATAAACATTTAATTTGATTAAAAGCAAGAGGACAAAAAAATCAAATAAACAAAATAACAATTAAAAAATATGAAATCACAACAAAGTCAAAAAAAAAGTATAAAGAATTGTCAGAGCCTATCATATGGCTATATGCTAACAAAGATAAAATGAGAACACAAAAGAAATAGTTGAGTACCTTAAAAAATATAAAACATCCAAACTAACAAAAAACCAAAAGTATCTTAAATAATTCAATCTCAGAAAAGGAATTATCAAGGAAAAAACTCTTGCTCTTCATGAATTGACAGAAGAAATCTATCAAACTTTCAAAGAACAATTAGTAACAATAACTGTACAAATTATTCTTATTCATGAAATTTAAGGAAGAAAGCACTCTACAGAAAACAAATATAGTACATAAATGAGAGAAGGATAAACCACAGAGTGAAAGTATAGATCAATATGATTAATTAATATTAATTCAAAAAATTCAAATAAAATACCATATGACAGCTATTTATTCAAGAAACATTTATTATGACTGAGTTGGATTTATGCCAGGGATGCAAAAATGGTTCAACGTTCAGAAAATAATCAGCATATTCATATTAAGAATGAAAACCACATAATTATCTCAAAGGCTGTGGGGAAAAGCCTTTGACAAATAACTCTCATTCATGTTTCAAAAATATCTTACAAAGGATAGGCACAGAAGGACTTTTTTACCTATAAAAATATCTGCCTAAAATTAAAAGCAAGCATCATATGTAGTGGGAATATACTAGAACTTTAACCAATAAATATGGGAATAAAGCAAGAATACCCACCCTCCTTGCTATTATTTGAGATAATAGTTTTAACAGAATGACAGGCCTCAAAATAAACCCTCGAAAACCAAAAGCATTTCTAAATAATAATAACAAAATTCAAGAGGTAATAATAGAAAGAGAAAATCATTCCAAATAACTCTCAAATATGGAACATACCTGGAGGGGAGAAAGAGAGACAGAGAGAGAGAGAGAGAGAGAGAGAGAGAGAGAGAGAGAGAGAGAGAGAGAGAGAGAGAGAGAATGAGTGAACATTTATTAAGTGCTTACTATGTAAGTACTAGTATTGTGGATGCAAATACAAGAAAGCAAGAAGTCCCAATCCTAAAGGCATAGAAATTCCAATGGCAGAAGTCAGCACAAAAAGGGAACTAAAAATCAGGGATGGGAGGACACCTATGTAGGCATGGCATGAAGATGGCTAGAAAGTGCAAGAGAGCCTAATCCCTCCCCACCCACATTCTGGGCCACAGGCCCAGGTGAGGAGACTAAGGATCCAGTGGGGAAGAAATGGGTGTGAAGATCAAAGTAGAAAATGCACAGTGTAGAGATAACTGGGAAATGGCTCAGAGGCCTAGGGCCTGACAAGATAAGGCAAACACCCACTTTCAGGAGCTAAGCACCCAGAGGAGGAGATCAATTGATTCTCTTTGAGGCAGGGATTGCTTCATTTTAGTCTTTGTATTCCCAACCCCTAAAACTGCCTGGCATACAGTAGTCACTTAATAAATGTTTGAGTGATTGATAACATTTGAGGAAGGAAGTCATACTTGTTATCCTCAAATATCTAGGGATCACTATATGAAAGAAAGAAGATACTATGTGTGTTTTGCTTGACCCAAAGAAATTAGGAGCAATGGGTTTAAGTTATAGAGAGATGAAGTCCTACTCAATATAAAGAATGCTCCATTAATTAGTGCTGTCCAAAAGTGGAGTGGGGTTCCTCAGAACATGAGAATTCTCTTGCACTGGGGATCTTCAGTATCTGGGGATATTGTAGAGAAAATTCAGGTTTTAGCTATAGATAGATTGAATGACTTTTGAGGTCCTTTTTAATTCTAAGATTCTGAATCTTACATGTGTTTTGATCAAAGGCATGGTCATATGCTATCTATATGATGGCAAATAAACTCAAATAAGGTCAGGTTTCCAGTGTTTCTTTTAACATTGTTCATCTAATCTAGTGAATGAATGAAAAAGTTTATACAAACATTGATCCTTATAAGTTCTGGAAGATACAAAAGCAAAAGACAGGCCTTGCCTTTGAAGAATTTACATTCTCAAAAGAGAAGACTACACATATAGGGATGTGGTGTTCAAAGATGAGTACTTTTGCCTGAATAGTTAGAGAGATAGTGAAAGGAATAGTAAGGAAGTACATTTACACACTCCTTCCAGAAGTAATGTCCCAGTAAATTTGATCCTGGTTTTATAACCAATGAGACAGCCAGCAAGGTAGCTAATTGGGGTCAGGGGGAGTCAGGGAGTAGGAAATAGGGTGCAGCACACTTGGGGCCTGCCTTAAATTGGGGACCAGATGAAGCAGGCAATAATCAGAGGAAAGGGTTAAAAAACTCAGGGTGGACGTTCTGGAAATCTCCAGGGCATAGTCTCCAATCCCAGTTTTAATATAGTCTTTTATTTGATAATGAATATTTTTCATTTTTTCCCAAGGAATGAATTACTAGCACTGTAAAAAAATCAGTAATAGATGCTGAATGTAATATCATTACATATTCTTAACTAAGGTACATAAATCATGTTTTAATCCTATTAATATGTTGTGAATACTTACTGAAATTTTATTTTCAAATGAAATATTCTATGTGCTGTTTCAAATTTTACCCTCCTTCCCTGATTACTCCTACCCACAGTGATCAATTCTCCAAAATCTAAATAATACTGATAATCTACCATACAACCTAGGTCTAAATTACATGATGCAGATTATACACAGGAGTGGGCTGGAGTCAGTTTCTACCAACTCTCAAAAGGCAATTGTTAAATTTTCAATGAGCACATTTGGACTTCAGAAATTGGCAAATGCTACAAATCTGGGCTTGATTTATTATTTTATTAATTGTTGACTTAAGAAAATGGAGAAAATGTTAATAATGCAGATTAAATTTGTAAGTAGGTTTGTGTACTCCTGTTGCTGTTGTTGAGAAAGCAAATTGTTAAACATTTACCAGCACACTTTAGGGCAGCAGTTGGGCAAACCTTTTAGAGATCATGCGCCCAAACGCCACCTTCAAGCTGCCTGTGAGCACCCCCCCCGCCCCCCCTCCCCCGCCATTTACCCCAGATAGCGGAGGGAGAAAGTGCTCTCATTGGACTGCTGGGCGAAAGGGCGGGGCATGCAGAAAATGACCTCAGTGGAGAGGGGGAGCGGAGCAGCCCCCTTCTGCTGCTGGGGTGCTACGTCTTTGCCGCTGAGGCTTTAAGGTATAAAATATACTTATTTCATATTCAATTCATACAGCAGACACAGAGGAAATAAAATAGGTAAGCAGAGAAGTAGATACAAAGTAAATTTGAAAGGGAGCCGGCACTACCATCTAGCAGGATCATTAAAGCTTACGTCTGAGTTATGCTTTAAAAGAAGTGACGTTTTCCAAAACAGAATTGAGGATCATTTCAGTATGGCAAGGTGAGGGATGACCATCAATGACTGAAACAGTAGATAGAAAGTTGTGTGTCTCCCCAAAAAATGTCAACTCCTTAACTCCTTAACATCTATCATCCTAGGCAAGGAACAGTTAGTCCATAAATACTTTCTGAATTCAGTCTCTTAACAAGCATTATTAAATACGATATGCCCAGCTCTATGCTAAATTCTGAGAATGCAAAGAAAGGTTGTAAAAGCACGGTCCCTGACCTCAATAATCTTATAGTTTAAGAAATCCAAAAATCAGTTGACGATATAAGACTAGAGTTTAGGAGAGAGTGGATCTGTGTATCATCTGAATAGAGTTGATAATTGAACTCACGGGAGTTCCAGATGACCAAGCAAGATAATATAAAGGGAAAAAGGAAGAGGACTTGGAAGAGAGCTTTCAGGGATACCCTAGAGATGGTGAGCAAAGATCTCACAAAGGAGACCGAGAAGGAGTGGTTAGACCAAAACTACCAGAAGAGAACGGGGATGTAATATCCAGGACAATAAAAAGTTGACCAGCAGCGTCCAAGGCTAAGGAAGTCATGAAGGATGAGACTCAGAAAAGGTCATTGGACATAGCAGCTTCATTTGAAATATGCAATCAGAAGTCAGAGGAGTTAAAATCAAATAAGAAGGGACAGGTAGGTGGTTCAGTGGATAGAAAACCTGGCCTGGAGATGGGAGGTCCTAGATTAAAATCTAATCTCAGGCACTCCATAGCTGTGTAATCCTGGGCAAATCACTTAACCCCAATTGCCTCACCCTTACCATACTTCTGCCTTGGAATTGGCACTTAGTATCCATTTTAAAACAGAAGGTAAGAGTTTAAATAAAAATGGGAGTAGCTTAAGTGGAGGCATCTAATCTAGACAACTTTCTCAAGATAAGCATAAATAGAAAAGATATAAAATGTTAACTAGCAAGTATGGTGGGATCAAGTGAGAGTTTTTTAAAGATGGGTGAGACTTGGGTATGTTTGCAGGCAGCACATAAGCAGCCAGTAGCAAGAGAGAAATTGTACTTGTAGAGGGGTTTGCTTTGGCAAGGAGAAGGGCTATCTCTTCATGAGAGAGAGGAGCAAAGGAGAAAATAGAGAGGTCATCTGAATGATATGAGATGAAGAGGAAGTTTTTGGAATAAAGCTTCAGTTTTTTCATTTATGTATGCAGTAAGGCTCAAAGGGTAAGGGGGAGGAAGTGTTGTAGGAGGTCTGAGGAAGGATGAAAAGTTTTTGGAATGCCTACTGTAGCAAATGGAATAGTGAATTAATTAGAGAAGTGAAAAATCATTGCTTTGCTGCAGTAAAATCCCAGTTGAGACTACATAATATAAATTTATAATAGATCTGGTTAACACAGTTTTGTGGTTTTCTGCAGCTTACTATAACAGTATTTGAATAGGACTGAAGGTGGTGGATAATGGGAGTAAATCAAGTTCAGCTTTAGTAAGGCATAATCATCTATAGGAAAAGGAGATGGGATTTGAACATAGAGGACAGTATAGAGTGGAATTCTTTCACCAGTGGGAGGGAAAGGGAGGAGACTCTTCAGAGTATTCAGAATAAGGATGATGGCCTGGAGAAAATTGAGGAATGGAGTGATTGGTGGTCTTTATGAGAATGGTAGAGCAGGATTAGCAATTATAAGACAGAAGATTAAATGGAATGGTAAAAGATTGTAATCCCATAAAACAAGGGTTCTTAATCTTTTCTATATCATGGACCTAGGCAGTCTGAAGCCTACACACCCCTTCTCAAAATATTATTTTCAAATGGACAAAACACATGAAATTACAAGGGAATAAATTATATCAAACTATACTTATCAAAAAATTATTTTAGCTAATATACAACAGGCTAAGAACTTTTGAGATAAAGGAATTTGGGGTTTTGTGAACAGAAGTTATGAATGATGGCAAAATTAAAAGTAGGACCATCTGCCTATAGGTGTCTAGAGGTAAAATGGAGTGGAGGAATAGGTCATGAAAATTGAGTAGATTAAGAACTGAGAGGTAGGGGTTTGTGAAGTAGTATTGCCATAATACATATTGAATAGTTGAAATTATAAATCATTTTGTATGCTGTAAAATAATTTTCTTTTTATAACCCAGGATAGTGAAGAATCTTGACTTCACTGTTTATAAGTTTGAAAACTATGGGAAAGAGTTCATTAAGAAACAAAGGACCAGTCCAGATGCTTATATTCAGGTGGCACTCCAGTTAGCCTTTTATAGGTGAGTAAAACAAAATCACAAAATAGATCTTTTAAAAGTTAGAATTGTATCCTATTGGTCCTAAAGAAAAGCACCTAATTTTTTTTTCTTCTGCATATAATAAATTGATATCCCTGGTAGGATATATTGTTCCTGTACCTAGAATGGGGCTCATAAACCCTCTAAGAAAGGAAGTACAATGTCCCTGGTACTCATGACAATAATAAAAAACTTGAAGTAAAAGAAAAGTATTCAACCAACCAGGATCTATATTATTCAGGTTTCGTGTTAAAGATTTAGTTGTACTTTAAATCACTAAGAAATTAATTATTTTCAGTTTCTTAAATAAGACACCTTTAGGATGGCAGGCATCAAACAAAGGCTAACCATAGTTATGCCTTTATCCACACTAAACTCATATGAATATATATGTATATGTATATATACAGAGAGAGAGGCAGAGACAGAGAGAGTAACTCAAATGAGGTATGATGAAGGTAAAGTTTAGAAGGATTATCCTCTCCCTGTTTCTGGAAGTAATGTTCATTCTTAATGCTACCCAAGATCACATTATTACTGAGTTATATTGAGTTTGTAGACCACTAAACTCCTAGAATATTTTAAATTTATTATTAATTTAATGCTATCCTTTACAGAAAAGTGATGGATTTAGGGTATAGATTGAGAAATATATAGACATGGATTCATATAGTTATGTTATGTGTATATGTATAGCTATTGAGGTTATTTGCTTGACTATGCATATTTATTACAAGAAAATTGAGACTTTATTCTAGCTTCAAAAAAGAAATTTGTATATTTGTAGTATTAAAAGATAAAATATGTTGATAACATATGATACTGTCTTTTATATATTACAAAATATATATTTTATGCATTTCTGAGTTTCTAAACTTTTCTGTGTCATCTGCTGGCCTTCGTGTGTTATCTGAAGCTTCTATACCAAAATTCCCATTTCTTTCCCACCTGCAATATAGTGAAACCTTTATGGGGAAAGTTACAACAGGGAACAGATACCTCGGTGTGTGTGTGTGTGTGTGTGTGTGTGTGTGCATGTGTGTAAAAGCCACCCCTCCATTCTTCTTCCCCATTAAACTAACATCACTATCTCTTTTCTCTTCTTCATATCCAGACTTCTTGAAAAAGTTCTCTATATATGATGCCTACACCTCTCAACAACCCCTTTTATTTGGGTTCTATCCCATCACTATATTAAAACTGCCATTTTGCAAGTCATCAGTAAGCTTCTAATTACCAAATCCAGTGGAATTATTTTTTAGTCCTCTGACTTCTCTGCAGCATTTGACATTGCTGATTGCCCACCCCCTTTTTGGACTAATTTTTTCTTTTTCTTTGTTGGGTTTTTTTAAAGTTTATTTAATTAATTAATTTAGAATGTTTTGCCATGGTTACACGGTTGATGCTCTTTCCCTCCTCTCCTTCCACTCCCCTCCCATAGCCAACAAGCAATTTCACTTGGTTTTACATGTGTCATTGATCAAGACCTATTTCCATATTATTAATATTTGCACTAGAGTGATCATTTAGAGTCTATATCCCCAATCATATCCCCATCAAACCATGTGTTCAAGCAGTTGTTTTTCTTCTGTGTTTCTGCTCCCACAGTTCTTTCTCTGGATGTGGATAGAGTTCTTTCTCATAAGTCCCTCAGAATCATCCTGGATCATTGCATTGATAGTAGTAGAGACGTCTATTATATTCGATTATACCACAGTGTATCCATCTCTGTGTATAATGTTCTCCTGGTTCTGCTCCTTCCACTCTGCATCAGTTCCTGGAGGTTCACATGGAATTCCTCCAGTTCATTATTCTTTTGAGCACAATAGTATTCCATCACCAACAGATGCCACAATTTGTTCAGCCATTACCCAATCGAAGGGCATCCCCTCATTTTCCAATCTTTTGCCACCACAAAGAGCGCGGCTATAAATATTTTTGTAGAAGTCTTTTTTTCTTATTATCTCTTTGGGGTACAAACCCAGCAGTGGTATGGCTGGGTCAAAGGGCAGGCAGTCTTTTAACGCCTTTTCGGCATAGTTTCCAATTGCCTTCCAAAATGGTTGGATCAATTCACAGCACCACCAGCAGTGCATTAATGTTCCAATTTTGCCACATCCCCTCCAACATACATTACTTTCCTTTGCTGTCATGTTATCCAATCTGCTAGGTGTGAAGTGGTACCTCTGATTTGTTTTGATTTGCATTTTTCTGATTATAAGAGATTTAGAACACTTTTTCATGTGCTTGTTGATAGTTTTGATTTCTTTATCTGAAAATTGCCTATTCGTGTCCCTTGCCCATTTATCAGTTGGGGAATGGCTTGATTTTTTTTGTACAATTGATTAAGCTCCTTATAAATTTAAGTAATTAGACCTTTGTCAGAGGTTTTTCTTACAAAGATTTTTTTCCCCAATTTGTTGCTTCCCTTGACTGCCCCTTCTAAATGAATACTCTTTCCTCCCTTGGCTTTGGAGATACCACACTTTTCAAGTTCTCTTTTCTCTCTAACTGCTCTTCCTCAGTTTTCATTTGCTACCTGCTTATCCTCTTTCTGACTCCTTACAGTGGGTACTTCTGGAGGATCTGTCCTTAGTTCTCTTCTATTCTTCTTCCACATTCCATTCATTAGCATCCCTTCAGGATTATGTCAATGCCTGGGATATAGTAGGTACTTAATACATTTTACTGATTGTTGCTTGAACAGTAAGAAAAATGTTACCATGTTGGGTCTACAAGGCCCACTAACACTTTTACTGGGCCCTGGCCTACACTACTATATACTATACTCATATATACTATATGAGTATAGAAACAAATTTTGTTTTGTTTTATTTTGTTGAATCCTTGAGAACAATGGTCACTCTAGCAGAGATCAATAGAGATTCATGGGACTCTGATATATATTCAAAATCCAGCTGCCCTCTGAAAAAGAACTCTGTAGGTTTCTCCTTTTCCCCCTTAGCCCAAGGCCTCTCTCTGCCTAAACCAAACAATACAGTAATGCTAGGGTAGTTTTAAATAAAACAGATTTCCAGTAAGGGCAAATGATTAATTACACAATTATTTCACTCTCTACTACTAATCACTCTTCAGATCTTTCAGCAATTCTAGATTTTGCAATGGATATTTTTTTTAGACATCAACCAATGTTTTTCTCTTTTACCAGCAATGCATACCAAATATATGTTACTATACTCAACCCTTTGTATAGAAGAGCTTTAACATTCATCTTTAGGGGATCTCTTATAGAATTCTACTAGCATTAAGATGAAATACTATGCCAAATAAAATTAGGACTATAAAAATAAAGCCTACTGAGGCTATTTTTCTTTCAGCATTTATGATTCCTCCCAAATAAATTATTTGCTATTCATGCTTCATTCTGTACAGATACCACCAGAGACTTGTCCCCACATATGAAAGTGCTTCCATTCGCCGATTTGAAGAGGGACGAGTTGACAACATTAGGTCGGCAACTCCTGAAGCATTGGCTTTTGTGAAAGCGATGATTGATGAAAAATCATCTGTACCGGTAGGTGTAGCTTTTTCAGTTGGACTTCAGAAATAATCCATGCTGGATGATCTCCAGGGAGAAACTGAATGACAATTGTATGCATCTCAGACATTGGTTCCTTTCTGATCACCCTGTCTGTGCTGTCCTTCACTGAATAACACTTTATACCTCTTATATTTTACAATTCTGATCTGTTGGCAGGACTCAGAGAAGATGTTTCTTTTAAAAGAGGCCATCAGGGCTCAAACAGAATACACTGTTTTGGTGAGTGAGATCTCTGCTTTTTTATCTCTAGGGTCTGAATCAGTAATTATTAGGACACCAACAGGGCCTGGTGCTAATAGAACAGAGACTCTACTTTTATGTTTCATTGTATCAGATTAGATATTGAGACAGATAACACAGAGAGTTAAACATACAAACCAAACATTGATAATTAATGATAATTTAGACAAGGCCTGGATAGGTTATTTGAAGCAAATTAGGAGAATAAACAAGATTTAACAGAAAATGTTTTCCTGCTTCAGAAATCAAACTATTCTGTAGTACTTTAAAATAATTCACTTTATTTACAAAGTACAATTGAGACCTACTGTTCAAGTTATTTTTTTTTGTTAGGATCTAACTTTTAGCTTCGTGCCAAAAATCATTCTCATCTATTTTCTAAAGTAGGATTCCTTCTGGGAGGAGTATTACTTATCTAATTCAAGACTATATTTGTGTGAGAAAGTAAAGAGGTGAATTTTAATTTTTTAAGTTTTTAAATCATACTTTTTCAATAATTCAGATATAATGTCCTCTCTTCCCAGTTCAAACAAATTAGTAAAATTTTACAATTTTTATAAAGATCAAAATACATTTTCCTTTACTCATTGCTACTCATGACCCTAACCAATTAATTATCAAGTTGTTTTTTAAGCATCTGCTATGTTCCAGGGACTGCTCTAGGTGCTGGTAATACAAATATAAAGAATAAAACAATCCCTACTGACAAGAGGAAGATAATGGGGATATAAGCAAGGAACACCACCTAGCTACCTAAAATATATATGTATAGCATAAATATAAAGTTAACAAGTATAAATCTGTACAAATTAATTAGATATAAGGTAGTTTGGGAGGCAGGACACTTGCAGTTGGGAGACCAGGAAAGGCTTTAATTATCAAGACAGAACCTCATTTAAAATAAAGAAAAAATCTTGACTATAGAAATGTAAACAGAAATTGTGTCCTTAATATTTAATAGCAGCTTAATGAACAGCTAGGTAACACAGTGGATAGGGTACCAGGCTTAAAGTCAAGAAGACTTGTCTTCCTGAGTTTAAATCTGGCCTCAAACACTTACTAGTTGTATGACCCTGGGCAAGTCTCTTCCATGTTTGTCTCAGTTCCTCATCTGTAAAATGATCTGGAGGAGGAAATAGCAATATTTCTTTGCTATTTGCAAAAAGTATCTTTGCCAAAAAAAAAAAAACAAAAAAACAAATGAAGTCACAAAGAATTGAAGAAGACTAAACTAAGGAACAACAAGCACTAAGACTTTTGATAAATTTACTAACTGTTCTTCCTGCTATTCTATGAAGGTTATGTGTATATTTGGAAAATAATAGCAGTTCCATGCAATTCCATTTTTTAGCATATAATTAAGTAATTGTTGGAATTGAGAGCCTCTAATTCAGTTCTATTTCATTCATTCAAAGTAGAAAAGAATTGTCGTAGAAACCTCAATAAGTAACCCTGTTACTTCATAAAACTAAGAGCAGTTTCTTATGACTTCAGTTTTCTCCTTTATTAGCATTTAACAGTGACACTGACATCATATAAATGTAGAACTCATGAGACCTAATTTAGCACAATAGTACCTTGTATGCCCCCTCAAAGGTTACTATTAGCCCGCCATTTCCCTTAAGATGTGATTGATATATTTGGTTAGGGTTATAAATCTTATATGATAAAAAAAAGACTTTTAAAAATCATTAAATTAGTTTTCTACTCTGGAAAAAGTCAAGCTAACCATTTCTTAATATCCTCCTTCTAATTTTAACCACAAGGACTTCTTGGTGTAAGAAATAGTTGCCAACAATTCACAAAACAAACTAAACTGCCAGATATTCAAACAGGCATCAGCCTGGTGATGAGGCTGCACATATTAGAACTAGCTTGTCATATACCATGGACTTTTCTTTGTGTAGTACAATTTCATTACTGCTATAAGCAGGCCCTAACTCCGCTTGGGCCAATAGCATACCAGCCTTTAATAGACTGATCAAGTTTCTCTCCTTGCATATAGCCTGCTCTTACATTGTGTAAGAATCCCAATAATCCAGTGGTTCCCAAACTTTTTTGGCCTACCGCCCCCTTTCCAGAAAAAATATTACTTAGCGCCCCTGGAAATTAATTTTTTAAATTTTAATAGCAATTAATAGGAAAGATAAATGCACCTGTGGCCATCACTGCCTCCCTAGATCTCTACAGCACCCACCAGGGGGCGGTGGCACCCACTTTAGGAATCACTGCAATAATCCATCAATGAAGTCTTTAGAAGTTCACTTTCCAATCCTTTAAATACAATCGCAGTTTCTAGGTATTAGTTCTAGAAGTAAAGTGGGGACATGGCCACAATTCTTTCAAGTATCTGCTGGCTTTGTTACCATTAAGCCAACTATATTTAATTAGATTGACTTAAAATTATTAGCATCAGAATCATGCTGTAGTATTGCTATTCTTTGTTCATTAAAAATAAAAATACCCCAAGTATCATGAAAGAGAATGGGCTGGTCCAAGGAATAAAAACAGTTTTGGAAACTAATAATTCATGAGTTTCACTGAATAGAGTGGAATGAGATGGAATAAGAAAAAAAATAAGACTAAAGAAAATGGAGCACAATAGAGTGAAATAGAATGAAGCAAAATATATCATAATAGAATTGAAGAGTTATCACAAACTTTCTGTTCTTCATCCCATTCTTCCCAGGCCATCACTGGTATGGCAATTGACAATCATTTACTGGGATTGAGGGAAATGGCCCGAGAACTTCTCAAAGAGCTGCCAGAGATGTTCACAGATGAAACATACTTGACAAGCAATCGATTTGTCCTCTCAACTAGTCAGGTAGGAGATTTGGAATCACCTGTTCACCCAAGAAATAAATCATGTTAGTGTGGTTACCTTTGTTATGAAATGCTATGAGAGACCTCAACTTTGAACTATTCTTTCAGTTTTATAGCTCATCCTAATTTCAAGTAAACCTAAAGTGAAATTGGGAAGTGACATGAATTCAACAACCACCTACAACCACAACAACTGAAAAAAATATTATACCAGAAATCAGTAGATCTAAATTCCAATCCAGAATCTATTACTAATGCTAAGTCAACCTGTAAGTCACTTAATTCCTTTGTACATCAGTCTCACTCCCTATAGAATAGACCTAGGAATACTTCCCTACTAAGTCTCCTATGGGGATAATATTGGACTAACTGAAACTTGAGCTCCATTATAAATAATAGAATCCCATAGTTAAAAGGGGCTTCCAAAGGTCATTTGGTCACACCTGTCTTCAAGAAATCTTATATCTAACTGAACCCGGAAATATGAGCCTTCAGTTTGTTCTCCATACTCCAATTTCCTATAAAGTCAATGTAATAAACATAATAATGACTAATAATAATATATTACATTCATATTTCTAACAATTTTTATGAGCCATAAAGTAGACAAAAGCAAAAAAGAGAGTGAAAAAGAGAAGATAAAATTTTGATCTAATATTTCCCAAACTTAGTTTGCTGTGATGCAATTTAAGGATTATCACAGCTTAAAAAGCAATGTTTTCCTAAGGAATCAGCTACAGTGAGAGAGGGAATACCCACAGTAATCAATTTATTGAAACTCTTCCTCATCTACATAAGGCTGGGCATATGCAATAAAAGGGACTGATAATATTGTGTTGGAACATAAAAACCTCCTAAGTAATTTGATCTTGTCATAATGTCTGTGGGCTTGCAGACATGAGTAAATGCAGCAAGAATACCACGATATAAATTCTCTGGGAAACCATCCATGGGCAAAAAGTGCAATTGAATGGCTTTATGGCCTTGGGCTGTTGCACAGCACATTTATCTGACAATTCTATGACTCTATTAGCAAGACTAATGGTTTGTTCTACTCCATTTAAAAGCCAAGTGTCACTTCTGAAGGCCCAAGTACACAACTCCTGAAATTTACAGATTTAAAACAAGCCCCAAACTCTATCACAACAGAAATACTTGATTCTGGTGCCAGCTAATAAATTTAATTTAGGAATAGCTTCTTTATAATAATAAAATGTTATGTTTTTATAATATCTTAAGAAACACATGTCTTTACTTGATGATTTCTAGATTACAAAATATCATCATCAGTTTCCAAATAGATCTCTCAGCATATTAGGGTAACTAAAACTCCAATGCATGAGAATCTTCATGATTTTTAAAGCTGTGTTCAGATACAAGTCTGAATCTTAGGGGGGGAAATCTAGGCAGTGCTATAATGACAATTATATATATATAATTTGTGTGTATGTATATATATATATACACATATATACATACATACATTTATATGGTAAACAACCAATAACTTTATATGATCATATTTTTAATTGGCAAGGGTCAGGTTGGTTTGAGTTTTGATTGTTGTTTTTGTTTTGAGGAGGTGGGGAGAGTGTAGCCATTACATAGTTTAATAATTGATATTCTTGAACCTTGATTCTTGGTGAGCAAGGCCATTATATTATGTAGTTCAACAATAAGTTTTCTTGATCTTTGATTCTTGAACTAAATTTTTTGCTATTCCATAAATTACTCCCTTTTAGAATAGCATTAACTCTTTGAGGCCACCAGAGCGCCTCTTAGGAAATTACTATAGTGCACAAAATGGTGAATTATAATGCAATTTCCACCAAGCCCAGATCACTCTGAATCAATAGATTACATACTGGGAGCATCTGATTCAACAAGTAAAACTTTTCACAGTGAGAAGTGGATTTGTTATTGTCTTTTCTATTGATGGCATTTGTTTTCATGACTACAATTATGTCTGTGTGATTAAAAAACTATTATATGTGCATGAAAGATGCTGTGGAATACTATGTAGAGAGCTAGCTTAGGAATCAGCAAGACCTGGCTTTAAATTTACCTCTGACTCATAATGGCTGTGTGGCCCTGGACAACTCACAACCTCCCAGTGGCCCAGGTAGCTCTCTAAGATTATAAATTACAAAGAAGGTAAAGACCTGCAAAATCACCCATTTGATGGTTTTAAAAAATTAATAATTAAGTGATCTCAATGACATCCTGTGATTCTTATTCATTTCCTCCCATTGTATCAGTTTCATATTCCAAGTGCCTGAGACAAGAGTTCTTGACTTGGGGAGCATGAACCCTAAGGTCTGTGTATTGATTGGGGAGGGGTCTGTGAACTTGAATGAGGGGAAAAAATCTTTTTTTCACTAATTTTTGGTTTTTTATTATATACATCTTATTTTATTCATTTAAAAACACTCAGAGAAAGGGGCCCATGACACAAAAAAGGTTAAACATGCCTGACCTAACATACAGAAGGGATTTAATAAATGCTTATTGCATTGAATTAAATCATACAAATTCTTACTTTCCTTTCAGAATCATAAAATTCTAAAATGTGATTCTGTCCCCCTACCAGGTGCCAACGACAATGGAAATGTTTTGCTGCTATGGTCCTGTTGTCCCAAACGGTTATGGCACTTGCTATAATCCTCAGGCTGAGCACATATTGTTCTGCATCTCCAGCTTCCACGACTGCAAAGAGACTTCTTCTATCAAGTTTGCTAAAGCAATAGATGAAAGCCTCATTGAAATGAGAGATCTATGTAGCAAACACAATTCTGTGATAGCAAAGCCACTGACCAAACAGGAAAAAGCCACAAAACCCCAAGAGGCAAAGAAGCTCTAATTCTTTTCTTTGCATCACTATGTAGATTCTATAAATCCCTGTGTTCATTCTGCAACCTTCAAGCCTGCAAACCTATAGACTAACCCAGCTTTCTGTAACTTCTAAATTCTTAGGATATACTACTAAAATTGTGCTGAGACATCATAAGAAATTACAACATTGAAAAGGGAAAAATGCCATTAATTGTCATATATTTGAAGTACAAATATTTATTCAAGATTAAAACCAGTCTGAGTCTTATGAAATACTTAAGTCTTTGCTCCATAGTCAGTAAGACGAGGTAGCCTTGTTACATTGCAAGTGGTCCTGCTGAGGATATAGAATGTATTTCTATAGATGTAGAGCCTCAGAGCTTTAGGATTTTTTATTACCCATTTCAGTATAGCAGCAAGCCAAGTAATGTTTTGTATAGCATAAAATGATTCATCTCATATTATAAATGGCAACCAAAGTGAAATCCATAACTAAATGAATAAAAATGACATTAGGTTTCTTTTTAGGGGTAGAGATTCAAATTCCAAATGACTGATTCATATTCCTTAAAGACATTAAAAACATTTCTGGTTTTTTAAATACTTTTACTGAGTTATATGATGCAGTGATTCCCAAGAAAATTCATTTCTATTAAGAAAATGATGCCTTGGAGCTGGGAATTGGTCCTCCCTTTCTTTTCTTAAGAATAGTTTGGGGTAGAATATTGAAAATCTAGACTTGTCCCTCATTAAAGAAGGGAAGACTTCTTACAATTGCTCTCATTTCATTGCCTTTTCACTCCCACTTGTGGAGATAGATGAGAACCTAGAAGACATTAGAGTCAGGGATGAGTGAAATGCATAAGAAGGGAGTAGTACAGTGTAATTTTAATAGGATACTGTCCATTTCGGGGGGGGGGAGTAGTTAATGACCATTAGTGTGTCTTCAGTGCACACCTTTCCCCCTCCAGATTTTACCCATATTCATCCTGAAAATACACACGTGTGCGCACACATACCCCAACAGAAACCATTTGGGCTACTCTTTTCATTTAGTAAGGGGTTTGTTTCTTTGGGCTTGGGTTTTTTTTGGCCTGAAATTTAGAGATTAGAGCTAAGTTTAAAGACAGGACTTTACTTATCACCCAGATGTTATTGCTGCCATGTGTGATCCTATCATAATATACATAGTGAATATACATAATTCACATTAGCTACATTCAGCATTTAAAAATCAAGACATACTATATCCATCCTTGAAAGATGCTTCTCCTTTCTTAACTCTTTCCCTACCTGAAGTTGTAGTTTTCTTTGTATCCCCAGTACTTAGCAGTGTGCCTGGCACATATTAGACTCTTAATAAATGATTGTTGCCTTAAAGGGGTTAAATCTTTTGAGCTATAGCAGGAAGGAGGAATAGGTATTTCCATCTAATATGAATTACAAGAAGTAATTAATACATTATATTTCAAAGACATAGATCTGTTTGAAGAAGCAAAGACTCAAGTTATTTTCTAGGCTACCTCACTATTAACTGAAAGGCATAGCTATTTCATGTATAATCAATCACTTTATGATTCTATGGAATGCTTTTTGAGTTTCTTAAGATGGTTAAGTAACACATTGCTGGTTGAACTAAACTCATTTCTACCACTATACATGATAGAATATAAACACATATTCCATGTGTAAAGCTGTTAACAAGATACTTAATATATATTAGATGTCATAAAATGAGATGTGCATTTTTATGCAATTGGAGAGTTATAAATATGGGTTTTGAACTGCCAGGAAATAATAGCTTTTCCCTTAGAGAATTGGCCCAGAAAGAGACCTGTCTATCCCAAGAAGGGTTAGAAATTTCAAATATTTATGCAAAAGCAAAACTGAGCCATGACCATAGGAATATTTTTAGGTGGCATCTCTTACATGTGTACCCAAAGAGAAAAGGCAATTAAACTTGGAGATTCATTCTGAAATAGTGGAACAAATGAAAAATGTATATGACTTTCCCATATTCCCTATAATTTGCCAAAATATAGAGTTGATATTTTAGTCCTATTTTTATAAAATAGTATAGATTTATGGCAATGTGTATATTGTATTTACAGTACCTCAATTTTAAGTTATAGTTTTATGCTTTAAAAATGTATGTATATGTATGATGAAAAAACTGTATATTGATAACATGACAAAATATTTAAGAAATATAAATCTGTATTCAATAAAAAGCAAAGAAAGATGTCACTTGCTTTCATTTTAGTTTAAAGTGGCTGTATAGTGCTTTAGTGTTATCCTCATAAGTTATGTCAGCCGTATCTAAGCATTTCTCTAGTGACCAATCAGCATGTGTCCTATAGATATTAGATCAGGCAGAAAAATGAAAGGTAGAAAAATGTATTTGTTTCCCCTATTACATTGCAAGGTGACAGGGATGGATGTATACCTTAAGATAATAGTGTTATCTTATAATAGTGTTGGTAGAAGACTTGAACGATAAGGCAATTGATAGCATAAACCTTCAAGGGCTTTAATTGTTTAAAATGAGAGAGTGAACAGACAGACAGAAACAGTCAGAGTCTGAGAACAGATAAGCAAACACACACAAACAGACATCCAAGTCCAATGTGGTGGAGAATGTATTTAGATAAAAGTCAGGAAACCTGTCTCAACTTTGCCATTTAGTTGCTGTGTGACCATGAACAAACAAATTAATCTTAGTTTGTTTGCTTTCTGTAAAATCTGGATAATTATAATACCTTATAACTACCTTACAGGAGTATTGTGACAATTGAATGGGACCACATATTAATGAGTGAATGAACTAAAAAGGATGTATTAAGCACTTACTATGTGTTAGACCAGTGGTTCCCAAACTTTTTTTGCCTACTGCCCCCTTTCCAGAAAAAATATTACTTCATGCCCCCTGGAAATTATTTTTTTTTAATTTGAATAGCAATTAATAGGAAAGATAAATGCATCTGTGGCCATCACCGCTTCCCTGGATCTCTGCAGCACCCACCAGGGGGCAGTGGCACCCACTTTGGGAATCACTGTGTTAGACATTGTGTTAGCATATAGTAAGCTTTCACATATGGGTAAAAATACAGTACTTAGAAAAAGTATAAAGTTATACAAATGTGTTATTTGTATTATTATATGCACACATTCACAACAGTAAACCAAAGACTCATTCATTAGCTCTAGGTACCATTCTTCAACCCCATGAAATAGAAGGAACCTGTTCCTCAAAATTTAAGGCTAGGCTGCCCTAGACTGCTTCAGTAGCAGATTTTTCTTCTACTTTTTTAATCACACCAGTAGTTCCGTTGGGACAGAGAGCTCCTGGTGAGGAACTTCCTCTGCCAGTGCAGATCACCACTATTTCTCAGGGTTTTTAGAGGACTGCATGAAGAAATTAAGTAATTTTACCAGCGTTATAGAGCCAGGATGTATTAGAAACTGAACTTCAGCTGAAAAAGGAAAATTTCATTGCAAGTAGAAAAGAAAAGGTCAGCTCAACGAGAGTTCCCTCTTATTTGCCACATTCTTCCTACAAAACTGGGTAATAAGAGATAGTAAAAAAAAAAAAAAGATGAAGGATAAACAAACACTAACCTCCTCCATCTTAGCTTGAGGAAATAAGCTATTATCTATTATTCTTTCTTCTCTATTAGTTTAATATTGTTTGTGAGAAAAAAACACTGAGACAAAAATACCACATAGAGAAGAGTGCTCCAGGTGACTGCCCATGCAGTCTGAAGCAAGAACTAATAACTTCTCTAAATTAATCTTAAATTTCTCCCCCTAGGGAAGAAGAATGTTGATCTATGTTGCATTCAGAATTCAAGATTTCCTCCTTTCTCCCCTTTCAGTCATTCACTATCTAAGCATCCCTTCATAGGGATGTAAATGTCGAAATCAAACATACTCACATCTGGGAGAAACTTCTACCAATTTTCCATCTCCTCTCCAAATATCTAAAATCTACTCATATAAAAAGCTACTGTATTTCCTATGAAGCCTTCTCTGAGCTCCCCAGTCCACAGTGATTTTTCCTCCCCTCCACCCAATTCCTTTGTCTTCCTTCTACATCATATTAGTAGTTACTTTAGTGATGTCTGTATTTCCTGTCCTTCCTTCCAGGATTTAAGTTCCATGAGGCAAAGGTTTGAATTCTTTTTTTCTCTTTTGAAGCAGCCAGGGACTGGGGCTATAAAGACAAAAATGAAACATTTCCTGCTCTTACGGAATTTACATTCCATCAAAGGAGCCAGAAGAGGATGTAAAACTCTACCTTGTCTCTAAGGACACTCCATCTTCCAAATAAACAAAAAACAAAATCTTCCGTGAAAGGGACTAATGGATGGGGGAGGTAGAAGAGGGAAGAATCAGGAACTTTATCAGGTAGAGGGTGTCTCTTGAACAGTTTTAAAGGAAATGAGATTTGAAGAGTCAGAGGTCAGGAGAAAGTGTGTGCCAGGCCTGGAGAACCATTTTAAAGGTGCCCAGATGGCATTCAAATAATGGCAAAAAAAGCTACTTAAACTAGCGCCTAGAGCCCCGAAGGGAGGAGACTTTCCACAGTTGGAAAGACATGCTTAGATCAAGTTGTAAAGGGCCTCAAAGGCCAAAGTAAGGAACTTGGGTTTCATGCTGGAGATAATGGAGTCACTGTAGTTTCTTGAGCAGAGGAGTACCAAGTCAGAGCTGCGTTTAAAGAAAATTACTGGCATGTGTGTGGAGGATGGAGAGGGTAAAGAGGCTCAATCAGCGGGAGCCCAGTTGGGAGGCTGCTGCCATAGCCAGAGTGGGAGGAGATAAGGGGTGGGACCCTGAATACAGACACACAAAGTGGGGAATCAGAAAATGGTTATTTTAGTGCTTTGAAAGTTCCTTTCCTCTCCTCAGTTAAAGCAAATTAAATTTTCGGGGTGCCTTTTATGAACGGAGTCCACTAAGAACAATGTTTTGTTTGTTTGTTTTCAGCTAAGCCAGACCCTGGGCTCTCTGCCTTGGCGGCTGAATTATGGTCTTCATCTTGTTGGCCAGCGCCTAGGCTTCATCTACGCAATTACCTGCCCCTACTCCTCTCAATAGCCCCACCACTACTTCCTACCCCCATTTTCTGTCGCCACCAACTTCATAAACCCGCCTCCTATGACTTCATTAACCAGGCCTAGGGCAAAAATGTTAAAAAGAGGGTATAGGAAGCCCCGCTCCTGCCCCATCACAGAATAAACTCCACGTGAATGCCTTTTCTTTCTCCTCCCCTTTCCTCAAACCCTAATTTGTCCTGAGACTCCGCCCCGCCCGCCTCGTGACCGGAAGAGGCTCCGCCCAACCTCCTGAAGGGCGGCCATTTTGATCCCTGCCCCCACCTGCCCTCTGCCTTCGCCTGTGCCTGCACTTTCCAAGATGCCGATGAAAGCGCTAGTCTACGTGCTCTATGGACCGTACCGCATGTGCAAGCTGACTGCGCAGCACCGCACCTTCCGCCTGGAGGGTCTGCTGAGTGAGCGCGGGCCGGGGGCGCTGGGGCCGACGCAGGGGGCGGGGCAAGGAGGGGCGGGGCGGACCGACCACGTGCCTGAGGGAGGGAGCAAGCATGGCGGAGCGGAGACCCGAGGTAGGGAGAGCAGAAGCCACATCCTGAGGTCGCGGACACCCTCAGAATAGGTGGTTCCAGGAAAAGACATTGAGACTCTTGTTTGCCTCAGTATCTCCATCTGTAAAATGGAGTCATTGAGAGCACCTTCCAGGGTGGTTGTGAGATAATAATTGTAAAGTCCTTGGCACAGAGCCTGGTGCACAGTAGGCACAGAATAAATGCTTATTCCCTCCCTCTTTCTTTTCATTCCTTCCTTCCTTTCTTCCTTCCTTCTTTCCTTTTTCCTCACTTCCTCCCTTCCTTTCCTCTTCCGTTCCTTCTTTACCCTTTCTTCCTTTCCTCTTTCCTTCTCTTCTTCTTTTCTTCTTTTTTTCCTTCCTCCCTTCCTCAAAGAACAGAATAAAAAAACTAGGTAGAAGTTGCAAAGAAGCCACTTCGTTAAGTGGTGTAAGGGAAAACTTCTCAACATTTATACTGTCCCAAAGTGGAAAGATCTATCTTGAGAGGTGGTAGGTTCCCACTCAATGGTAGTCTTCAAGCGTAGGCTAGATGGCTAGTCTGTTATGTCATAGGATAGTAATGAAGTGGACTAACTGACCACAGAGATCCCTTCCAATTCTATGATGCTGTGATTAATTCAGCACCTATCTGTGCCTTCTTGTGTCTCTATGACTCTCATCTCTGTTTTCCCAAAAATCCTTCATGGAAGACTCCCTCAAACTGATGGAATCTCTTTGGATTTTTTTTTCTTATCAAAACTATTTCTTCCCTTCAGTTAGTAATAATGTACTATGAGCAAGCTATGTGCCCCAAGCTATAAGTGCTGGGAATACAAAAAAAAAGGTAAAAGACAATCCTGCTTCCAAAGAGTTCTCGGTCTGATGGATATGAAATGATTTTCTTAAAGCACATATCTGATCATGTCATTCATCTAGTCAACAAACTTCAGTGACTCCCTATTACCCCTAAGATCAAATTTAAGGTCTTCCAATTCTCTTTGAAAAACCTTTTAACCATTTTCCTGTGTCACTCTGATCTAACCAAATTGGCTTATTTTCCTTTTCCTATCTCTGTACTTTTGCAGTAGTGGTTCCTCCATCCCTGAAATGCACTACAACCTCATGGGAGTCTGTTTCTGGGAATCCCTTCATGTCCTCTCTCAAGTACTTAATTAATTGAATATTAATGTAGCACCCCTTTCTGACTTCACTCTCCTGATTAAAGCCGACACTGACAAGTTGGATCTCCAGGGGGTGCCTGCTGCCTTGAAATCTATGAGTTATTTTATCTAAAAATTATAACTCACAAGCTCCCACCAATGTGCTTCCCATTAATAGTCAGCCAGTAGACTTCATTATCTCTTTTTAAAAGATACCCAAATGATATAGCAAGAATAATACTTAAAAAACTTCCCATCTCCCAATCCTGTTTTCTCTCAGAAATACACACAAAGTCCATGGAGAGAGAGTGGGCACAGACTTAAAGTACAGAGGCAGTAAGGTACATATGTAGGGAACCAACATGGTCAAGATAATCCATAATTCTGGAATAGACAGACCTCAATGTCCTTTCTTTCTCCAGAAAGCCCTTCCAAAGTTCACAGTGATCATGTGATGATATATGTGGTGGACAAATTATTTTCATTGAACTGGTTTCTCACAGAGCATGGAATTTGAGCTGGAGAGGGGGCTTAACTAGGCTTGCTTATTGCAGGGCATAGTGTCTTCGCTAGATGGTCAGTCCATTGTTGGGGTGGGCTGAGACTAGACCAGTTTTTTGTCAATGTGTGAGTTTCTATTTATACATAATTGCTACAGTTGCCAAGTATTATATACAATAAAAGTAAATCACCACCACCAATGGAATTCTTGTGGCCATTGCTTTTATACATACATAATAAACATCTTAAGAGGCTGGTTTAATGGTAAGAAGTTTACCATAGAAAACATTCAGTGGTACAGTCCACTTCATTCATCTTTATAGCTTTGTTTTGTTGTAAACAAAGTTGTAAACAAATTAGTGTCTGAGGTAAAAAGATTTAAAAACACACAAAAAACAGTTCTTTTATTACTGATTTCTAGCACTACTTACTAGCCAAAGATCCAGTAATTATGTGACTCAGTCTACAGTTTGATATCTTCCACAGGAAGCTAATAGACACTAAACTCTTTACAAGGTATAGCCTTTGTGGTAGACAGGTCAATCTGCTGGGCTCCTTCAGCTCATTCCATGGTGAACAACATCTTTAGTCCCCACTATCCCCAGCCTCTCACTTGCTTGAGTGTTATTGTTCTCTTGAAACTGGAGTGTTAAAGTGATTTTTATTTTTAAGGTATGGTCTGCAAACCTTAGCTTAGGATTGGCAAAAGCCTCATCTCTTTGGCTCCAAAGCCTCTGCTCTGAGATTTATCACCATGGGCAGGAGGTAGAAGAATTTTACCTTCTCCTGTTCAACAATACTTCTGACTCAGATAAGAGTTGCCTAAGTGAGGAGAATCCCATTTTCACTTATAGTGACCATCCTGGTATACTTCTCAAATTTCCATTGGGTCTTATGCAAATAAAGTATAACGGTCAAAGGTGTAGAGGCAAATAATAAGTTTGATGTTTCTGCTGGCTTTTTTATATAATGTTGAGCTATTCAAGCCTCAGAATTTTCCAAGGTGTGGAGAAATTCTTTTAATCCTGGAAGGACTTTCTCTTACCATTTCTACTTCCCTGACTTTTGCCCTTTCCAATCTTCACTTTTATAGTCTAAAAACTTCTTACAATAGCATCAGGAGTAAATTAATTTTCAAAATTTTGTATATAGGAGGCAGCCAGCTCACTCAGTGGATTGAGAGGCTCAGGATTAGAGACAGGAGGTCCTAGGTTCAAATCTGGCCTCAGACACTTCCTAGCTATGTGACCCTAAGCAAGTCACTTAACCCCCATTGCCTAGCCCTTACTGCTCTTCTGCCTTAGAACCAACACACAGTATTGATTCTAAGATGGAAGGTAAAGGTTTTTAAAAAAAGAATTTTGTATATATACAATTTGAGTCTGAAAACAAGACATTTCCAGAAAAAATCTTAGCCTTACTCTTCTGCCTATTTTCTCCCATTTCAAGTTGACCTTAAAATTATGCCCAACCCTTCCAGAACTGAACTTTACTTTAAACAAATTGAGGATTTTTTCATTATTACATATAAATTATTTTATGTATATATATAAAATATAATAATATAATAAAATATAATAAAAATAAATTAATAAAATAATAAAAGTTCAATAGAAATAACCCCATCATGACTCTACATTATTTAGTTCAATAAACATTTATTAAATGCCTAATTCATTATACTAAATTTCTGCTTCAGCTGCCTTCATGGCCATTGTAACAAATTGTTCTCCTCTTCCCAGTCTACCAGGAGCAGTTTTCACATGCTTGAGGTAGACAGCCCCCAATTCATCAATGGATGTAGCCTATGAGTTACTAGTTGAGTGCCAGGTGAAAACCAAAGGTGGATAAGCAGCCTAAAAAGGCTTAGCAAGTCCTCACACCAGAGGTGCTACTCTTTCTTGAACACCCATATACCTCAGTTGAATAAAAATACCTAAGCATGCTTAGAGTTTGATCAGACATGGAAGACATCAAAGATGCCAAGGTCATTCACTGCATCCCAGGCTTCTATCTTGCCATTGGGCTTCAGTGACTCTGGAAGAGAGTGAAACTGATGACTTTGTGCAACTCTGCTTCACTTAAATCCAATTCCTGCACAAATCAAGATATCACCCTGTGTTGTTATTGGTCCTCTTCAAAAACAAAGGACAAAAGATTAACAACAACAACATCTATATGTAACACATTGTGCTAGGAACTGGGATATTAAGATGAAACAAAAGGCAGCCCCTTCCAAGAAGTTTATAATCTTGTAATGAGACTCAATCAATACACAAATACTTATTAAATACTATATGCCAGAAAATTAAAAATAGCTTATAATTCAATTTAGCAAAAATTAAGCATTTACTGCATGAAATGCTAGATGTTGGGCAAAGACAAAAACAAAATAATTTCTATCCCCAAGAATCTTAAATTCTTTTGAGAGATAAATACATAGTGAATTTGCAGATCAGAATGATATAAGAAATTTTAGAAGAGAGGGACTTAAAGCTCCCCAGAAAGGATTCTTGGGGGTGATATCAGTTGAGCTGAGAAGAGGAAGATTTTACCAGGAAGAAATAGAGGTAGACTATTCAAGGAACAGGTATCAGTATATGTAAAGGCTGATAGATCAGAAAAAGGTAGATAACCAATCTGGCATAGCTAGAATATAGAGTGAATAAAGGATAGTAATATGTGGGGAAAAGTAGATTTGATCCAAATTTTGGAAGACTTTTCATGCCTACTAAGGAGTTTATGTTGTATTCTTTAAGTAATGAGAAAAAAATGAAGAATTTTGACAGAAAAGTGACTGATAAGACTGCATTAGAAATAGTTCTCTATGAGTATGAAGGATAGATTGGAGGAGGCAGGAGACTCATTTAGGCAAGAGGCCCTGAGCTTAGGTGGTATTAGTGAAAGTGTGTAGGAGGATTAGATGTAACAGATGAAGGAAAAGAAAGATAAATAGGTCTCATGGTTTTTTAACTTACATACATCATAGAATAGCAATGCCATTAATAAAAAGTGAAGAAATTATAAAAAGTCTTAAGGGGAAATATGATAAATTCAGGATACTAAAGTAGTAATGTCTAGAAAGTCGTTTAGATTCAGAACTAGAGAAATCTGGAAAAGATAATTGCCTGAACAAAGGGAGACCGTCTAGTTCCTCTACACCTATTCCACCAAAACCTGATATTTATCCCAGACTAAATAATGATTAAGAAATTCAGTCAAGAAACTAAAGTGACTTCTTCCATCCCAAAACTGTACAAGTCAGTCAGTAGCCCATAGATGATTTGATAGGGGACCTCAAAAAAAGCCAGTGCCCAAACAGGAAAATAAAAGAGTAACCTCCACCAGACATAGGCCAGAAACAAATACAGCCTGCAGGGCTTTGTGTCCAGAGGTAGCAAAAGTGGAGGTCTTCCACTAGAAAGTCCCAGGATGATTTTAAACCAACAGTAGAGACCTCAGAAGCCCAAGGAAGCATACCAGTGCTAGTATGGCTATGATTGAGCTACATCAGGACAGTGAGTTTCCTACCACTCTGCCTTGAGATGTCATAGAGGGCCTTGAGAGAACTCTTGAAATCCCAAAAGGAAAAATTCCAGGAATGTTATGGCCAAAATCTAGAACTTCTACATAAAAGAAAAAATACCTCGAGCATCCAGAAAGAAGCAATTTAAATACCACAATCAGGATTATATAAAGCCTAGCAGTTTCTACTACAAAGGAAAGGAGATCTTGAAATTCTCTTGTCCAAAAATCAGAAGGAATAGGTTTATCCTATAACCAAGAATAGCTTACCAAGGAAAGCTAAGTATAATACTGGGGTTGGGGAGGTGTTTGGAATTAGCCTTTTTTTTTTTTAAACCCTTACCTTCCGTCTTGGAGTCAATACTGTGTATTGGCTCCAAGGCAGAAGAGTGGTAAGGGTAGGCAGTGGGGGTCAAGTGACTTGCCCAGGGTCACACAGCTGAGAAGTGTCTGAGGCCAGATTTGAACCTAGGACCTCCCGTCTCTAGGCCTGGCTCTCAATCCACTGAGCTACCCAGCTGCCCCCTGGAATTAACCTTTAATGGAGCAGAGTAATTTCAAACATTTCTGATAAAAAAAAATGATCTGAGTAGGAACTTTGAAATCCAGACACATGAGTCAAGAGAGACTTGAAAAGATACATTTCTCTAAGCAATCAGAAGGGGATGTATAATGATGTTGTGCTAACATTCTAGTGAAGGAAAAGAAATAAGCATTCTTTTATAAATTTAATTTCTTCAAAGGGTATTATTGGAGTTAAGAAAAGTAGGACTTGTGGGTGAATTGGTTCTATTCTGATGATCTGAAGAAAGGAAATAGAAGGGAGGATAAAAAGAATGAATTACTATAGAAGAGAAGGAGGAGGTAAAATTTGCTATTCTCATAATTGGGAAGCATGAAAAGAATATACAAACATGGAAGGGGAAGTGGGAAAGTGAACATCAATTGAACTTCACTTCTATCTGAAATGGACAAAAGAAGGTTAAACACATATACACACCATTTGGTATAGAAATATATCAAACTCATCAGGAAAACAAAAAATAAAGGGAGCAGAGATAGGAATGGGGATGGGGACTGGGAAGATTAAGAGAAAAAATAATTCCAGGGAGGAAAGTAGTTAATGAAATTTCTGCTCTTGAAGGGGTATTAAAAAGGAAAAAGAAATTGAATGAATTAAAAGATCTAAAATCTAAGAGGGTGCCCATCACTGCTGAACCAATTGTGGTATATACATGTAATGGAATATTTTTGCACCATAAGCAGTAACAAAAGATAATTTCAGAGAATCTTAGATAGTATTAACTAATGTAGAGTAAAATGAGCAGAGTCAGAAGAATGTATACAAAGACCACATTGTAATTTTTTAAAAAGCAAAAACTTTGGAAGACTTAAGAACTCTGATCAGTGTAATGACCGACCATATATATTTCTCACACTACAAACCCATGTTGCATAATCTTAAATGAGCCCCGCTGTGACTCAATAGTCCATTTACTTCCCCTCTTAGCTATTCACTATCTCATTTCCCATTGCATGCATTTCAATCCTCTTTTTCTCTATACTGTCTTTCTTGATGGTCTCATTCACTCCCTCCATGGCTTCTCCCTCTGAACCACCTCTCTTCTGATGATTTTCAAGTCTCTTCTAAGCATTCAACCTACATTTCCAGCTGGATAGAATACATGCATACCTGTTCAATTCCTTAAATATCAATGCAACTCAGTTGATCAATACCTTAAAACTCAATTCAGTATATGACCCTGGGCAAGTCACTTAACTCCCATTACCTAGCCCTTATTACTCTTCTGCCTTGGAACTAATGCACAGAACTGACTAAAACTGAAGGTAAAGATTTTTTTAAAAGCTCAATTCAGTCCAAAATTGTCTAGATTATCTCTCTGTCTAAAATTTATCCTCTATCCCACTTCATTCTTTTGATCTGTGATACCAACATTCACCCTGTATTCCATGTTCACAATTTTAGGATCATTTTTTATTCTTATCTCTGGCTTCTCATACGCAATCAAACAGGTAGCATGTTTTACTGCTTCTGATTTTGCAACCTTTATCACACCCTTTCTCTTTTCTCTATTCTCATTTCCATCATCTTGTTACAAGTCCTTACTGCCAAATCAGCACCTGCCTGGAATGTTGCCAATCAGTCTCTTAACAGGTCATCCTGCCACCACTCCTTTCTTTCTCCAGTCCATCTTTCATACAAATGCTAGATTAACAGAGTTGGTAGAGATGACCTAGGACTGAGAAGGCAGAGAATAGCAGAATATCCCAAAGGAAAGGAATTCGAGGTTAGATTAGACAACAATGCTGAAGTAACTAACCATTGGTTAAGGTTGAACAATGGAGAACAAAGTAAAATGGTAGATTCATGATGATGGACTCATCGAGAAACCAGATATAGCGATGAGTAAGGAGAGCATGTTTATAAGGAATGATCAAGATAGAGTGAAGTAGTAGGACAGGAGATGCGATGAAATATGAGATGAATATTTAACAGAAAATATTTGCTAGTTTCTCTGCCTGTAGCTTTTCCTTGCCTAGATCACTTATCTCCATCAGCTAATCCACTAATAGTTGTCAGTAGGAACTGACCCTTGAAAACAAAATTCACTCTCATTCAACTTATAGACTAAACAAATCACTTGTATTTCCCTTGGTGCACATCAGCAATGTCCATTAATGACAGCAATGGTTATATCTCTCTCCGGTAGGGGAAGAGAAATCTCCCTATGTTGATCTTCTAACAATGACGTGTAAATCACAGCAGAGAGTATGAAATAACTCTTGCAAGGTGTGCCAAAGAATTTTTCTATTTTTGTTCAGTTAGCACAAATCCTACTTAAAGAATTAGGTGTCAGTCCTCAAAGAGGCCTTTCTTCTGTGGGGGGCTTAATAGCTTTACGTTGATTTATCCACAAGTTTAGCCAAGGCTTTTACAAGTATTCCGTTTCAAGGAAGAAATTTATCTGGCCTTTCTTTTCATACCCAACCTAAAGCAACTATTAAGAGCTTGAAAGACTAGTCCTCAGTGGATAGTCATGACATTTAAATGAAGGACATTCTCATTAATGCTCAATAGTTTGTTGCCTCAAGTTCCCATTACTTTGCCATAAAATAGCCTCCCAACTCTGTACTCATTCATTCCTAAGAGGATGTAAAGATTGTAGACCTTTGTTATTGTTCATTTATTTTAGTTGGGCCTGGCTCTTCATGACCTCATTTTGGGGTTTTCTTGGCAAAGATACCACAGGGGTTTGCATTCCCTTCTTCTAGCTAATTTTACAGATGAGGAAACTGAGGCAAATATGGTTAAATGACTTGCCCAGGATCACACAGCTAGTCAGTGTCAGAGATTGGATTTGAACTCAGGAAGATGAGTTTTCCTCACATCCAGTCCAATGCTCTAATCACTTTACCAACTAGCCAACCATGGTAGATCTTATAAAGACAAAAAGATGTACTTTTCTATATTACTAGGTTTTTTTTAGTAGCTGATCAGCTTATCTCTATGCACCAGCAGATAAGATCAGAGATTTTGTACTCTCTTTTCCCCTTGAAAATCCCTTGTGTAAACAATGTAAATATTTAGTTGTATACATGTTATCACCCTAGCAGAATGTAAACTCCTTTGGATAAGAACCAGATTCTCTTTATCTTTGTATTCCTGTTATTTAACATAATGTCCTCCACTTACTAGGTGGTTATTTAATGTTTACTGAACTGAATTAGAGCAGGCAGGGACATTAGAGATTATTTAGTCCAGAGATTCTTAGCACGGGATCTATGGAGAGATTTCAGGGCTATCAGTGAATTTGGATGGGAATATTACATCTTCATTTCAATATAATTGTTATGTATTTTATTTTATGCATTTAGACTATTATTCCGAGATGAGGCCCATGGATTTCATCAGAATGCTGAGGGTGTTCATGACATACGAAAGTTTAATATTCCCCAATCTATTCCAACTCCTTCATTTTACAGGTGGGGGAACTGAGTCCTCCCCCCCCACCCCGGAGAAATTAAATTACCTTTCCTAATATGTAATAAATAGTTGAGGTAGAATTTGAGCTTGAGACTTCTGACCCCATATCTCATGCCCTTTACACTACCCAATAATTGTCTTTTAGCATTCCCCCTACAAAAAAACCAACAACAATAAAAAAAAAAAAACAACAACAACAACTAAATACTTGGGACTTATTGGTTCACTGTCCCTAAAAAGGGTATTTGGAATTGTTCAGAGTTTTTATTGTGCTTTGCGATTCTCTATTATGTGATTTTATAGAAGATAGGGTAAGGAACAGAGAAGATATATACAAGCATTTTTCCATACTATGCTTTAATTTTTAAAAAAAGTCTAAATCCCCCAATCTTGAGTTTGATTATGAGGTCAAAATAAATGAATATGGGCTTGATGATAGCTGATTTGGGGCTGAGGTTAGATAATAAGTATAGATATTAAGACCTTGTTTTCACTCTTTCACAGGTGACCTATGATATAGCAGGTTATTGTTAATGAGGAAAGTGGAAAAAATAATCTACTTAGATGAAGGTTTACTTGTACTGCAGAAAACTCTCTCGATTAAACCTGAAAAGCCAGTAATGATGATGATGTGATCATTATCTGCACACACACACACACACACACACACACACACACACACACACACATACATACATACACCCCACAGGGTAATCAGGGTAGTCTACTCTAATTTTTTCTTCCTTCTTCCTTCAGACCCTAATTATTGCACATCAAATGAGAGTACACTTCCAGGGGAATGATTCTAGTCACTGTAGGCAACCACAAGGGGTCATGTAGACAAAAGTGTAGACCACCCACTCGCTACTTCCCAATGTAATTGTACTTCTTCTAGTCCTATGCTGTTGGCACTGCTGGAGCTGAGGGTGTGTAAGCCCACATGAATCTGTGCCTACAAAATAACAGTAACTATTGTAGTCCTTGCTTGTTTTAGGGAAAGTTTAAAAAAAGAATCTACTTCAACAAACATTAAGAATTATGGTACACAAGATACTGTGTTGGATGCTCAGGATACAAAGACAGATATGTCAAAGAAAGTAGCTTATGGTGCGATGAGGGATGAGGGTAGGCTTGGGGGTAGGGTAGAGTGACATATACAAAAATAGCTGTGATGCCCAGGGAGAGTGAAGAGCCCAAAGGAAAATTCTAGTCGATGTACTGTGACTAGTTTAAAGAGGGAAAGATAATGATAAGGGACAAAAGATCAAGAAAGGCTTCTTGGAGGAGGTGGCACTTGAATTGAATTGTAAAGTATAGGAGAGACCTCCATGGGTAGAGATGGGGGTCAGGGAGAGAGCATAAACTTCTGGCATGAGAGCTGGCAGAGAAGGGCAGGACAAGAATGGAGGGCACAGGGGCAACTAAGTGGCTCAGTGAATAGAGAGTCAGACCTGGAGATGTGAGGTCCTGGGTTCAAATTTTATCTCAGACATTTTCTAGCTGTGTGATCCTGAGCAAATCACTTAACCCCCATTGTCCGGCCCTTACCATTCTTTTGTCTTGGAATCAATACCTAGTATTGATTCTAAGACAGAAGGCAAGAGTTTTTTAAAAAAAAAGACTGTGTTATAGGGTAGCTAGGTAGCACAGTAATTAGAGCACCAGACCTGGAGTCAGGAGGGTAGGAAAAAAGATAGGATCAAGGCACTTAGGCAAGTCACTTAACCCCTCTTGCCTAGCCCTTACCATTCTTCTCCCTTGAAACCCATACTTAATATCACTTCTAAGATAGAAGGTAATAGTTTAAAAAAAAGAATAGAGGACATAAAAAATCCAATTTTGCTGAAATGTAAAATTAATGATAATAATAATAGCTAGTATCTATAACATATCTTTCAAGTTTGTAAAGTACTTCACAATGAAGATTTATTTTAAACCCATACCTTTTGTCTTGGAATCAATATTGTATATTGGTAAGGGCCAAGCAATTGGGGTTAAGTGACTTGCCTAGCATCACACAGCTAGGAAATGGCTGAGGCCAGATTTGAACTCAGGATCTCCTAATTCTAGCTTGGCTCTTGAAGAACCGAGACATCTACCTGCCCTTGGAGATTTTTTTTTTAACTTTTAAAAGAGATTTGAAGCTATGTGACCTTGGGCAAGTCACTTGACCCCTATTGCCTACCCTTACCACTCTTCTGCCTTGGAGCCAATACATGGTATTGACTCCAAGACAGAAGGTAAAGGTTTAAAAAAAGAGAGAGAGAGAGATTTGAGAATCATCAGCATAGTCATTAAATCCAGGAGATTTGATGAGATCACCAAATGAAGTAGAATAGAGAGAAAATAGGGCCCAGTACAGAAACCTGAAGGACGCCTTCCATGTTCATGAGGGCATGATTGAATGAGCATCCATTAAAAGAGACTGAGAAGGAGGGTTCAATTAGATAGGAGCTGAGCCAGGAGAGTGACTGGTGTTCCAAAACTCTAAATAGAGGGCATAGGGAAGAACTCAGTCAGAGAAGTCCTAATGTAATACAGCCAGTTGAGAAGTAAAGAGAAATATCGCAAAACTAGGAAGCTTCCGAGGCAGAAATCACTGTGTGCTGATTCCAAGTCTAATTCTCTATTCAATATGCTATCAACCCTTTGTAAAGAAACATGAAAAGAAAGGCATTCTATTTCAAGCAAGGCTGGGGCTCTTATTGAAAAGTCTAAATCAGTGGTTCCCAAACTTTTTTGGCCTACCACCCCCTTTCCAGAAAAAATATTACTTAGCGCCCCTGGAAATTAATTTTTTTTTAATTTTAATAGCAATTAATAGGAAAGATAAATGCACCTGTGGCCATCACCGCCTCCCTGGATCACTGCAGCACCCACCAGGGGGCAGTAGTGCCCACTTTGGGAATCACTCCCTCAGTGGGGCTCAGCATCTACAACCTGTCAGTCCACAGAAGTCAATCAGAAGTGTGACCTTTAGGGGCTTCAGGGTTTCGGCAACTAGCAAGTGTTAACTTGTTTAACTTGAGGATTCAAGGAAAATGAATTCACTTTATCTGGAAGTCACTAAAGGAATGGAGCTACATTCTATAAAAGAGGAACGTTCTGTTTGAAACTTTTCCTTGAGTGAAACTGAATATCACTTGTTCTCAGTTGCTGGAGGAAAGAAACTCCAGAAAGAAAAATGGTCTCTTTTATGGAAATGATCCAGAAACTGCAGAGCAGTATCAGCTGTGTCATCTTATAAGACCTACTTTTCTTATAAGACAGTCACCATAGACTGAACACAACTTTGGCCGAGCATGTCTCTCCTGGAGTTGGAGAGTTGATGCAACAACTTTCTCTTGTCCTCAATGCAAGCAAGTTTCTCTGATCAGAAAATTCCCAGCACTCAATGTGATCCTGGAAAAGATGACTGAAATTGGCAAGAAGCTCAGCTCCCCTCCATTTACAGGGTACCAAAGGACAGAGCCAGTGTCCCACTCACAAGGAAGCAATTGAGTTCTTTTGTGAGAAAGATCAGACATAAGTGTGTGTCCTGTTGCCAAATGCCAGAACCTGAGGCCCACAAAATCTTCTGTAGAAAAGGCTGCTCACTATTCCAGGGAGAATCCCTAGAAGTCTCTGGGTCACTTGCGGAAGGATTTTGAGGAAGCCAAGAAACATCTCTCAGGAGGAAAAGAAGGTGAAGAGGCCTTTGGCTGAATGGATTGGGATGATTACAGGAGAATATTACTTGCTGCACCACTTCCTGAGGGAGGAAAAATTTTGATGTCTGGGAAGCTTGAAGAAAGTGCAAAGGACCAGCAAGAACAGACTATCCCAACCTTTCAGGAAATCATGCTAGAGCTAATTTAGCTGCAGGACTCAAGCTACAAACCCAATGTTGAGCTGCTGCAGGTTGCCAGGGAGCTATTGGGAAGGAGTGAGTCATTGTCATTCCAAAAGCCCAAAGCTGTCATACCAGAGCTGAGAGAATATCCCATTGCTGTGATGATAATATTCACAACAAATTCAGAATGGGCTTCAGAGTATATCTGGAATCAGCTAGTTCCTACATGATCATTTCTGAGGATCTGATGAATAGGAGAAGGCTGGAGAAGGCTGGCAGGTAGAGCCCTACTTGTCATTACATCTTTGCTGAGCAGACCTTCAGCTCAAGCAGACACTATTGGGAAGTGGATATGATATAAGTACCTTAGGAGATACTGGGAATCTATACTCCACACTAGAAGTCAAGGATCCTGAGGAACCTGGACTCACATGCCTCTGTTCCTGCCTCACTGTGTGAAAAATTACCGTTACCAAAACTAAACCAAAGCATAAGACCATCTAGTGAAAGGCCTTGTGCTGCAGGGTTGGGGTGCACTTAGAACTTGGTGCTGGTACTGTCCTCTTTTACAATGTGCTCCAGAACTCTCATATTTATAGATTCTAGTCTGTTCCATTTACAGAGCCTGTCAGGGCCATCCTCCTAGCCCCTCACTTCCAAGAACAGTGCTGGTCCCATGACTATCTTTCCAGGCAACTCTAATCTTTGTGCTTTCTGCTATTCATCTCTGAGCATTTCTCTATTCTCACTTCTCAACCCACTACAGGCTGCTTGGTTGTGGTCCTTTTAGCACTGTCCTTCTAGTCATCCAAGTTCACAATCTAGGTGTCTTCCTCACCTCCTTTCTCTTTCACCCCCTATAGTCAATCTATTACTATCTTGTTGATTCTGCCTTCAAAACATTTTTCATATGTACTCCTTCTCTCCTCTGACACTCACACCACCCTAGTTCGGACCCTCATCACATCACACCTAGACATTATAGTAGCCTGCTAGTTGGCCTTCCTGCCTCAAGTCTCCCCAACTCAGCTGATAAATTTATCTTCCCAAATCTCAAGAATGAACATGCCATTCTCTTCCCCCCAGTTCAATACGTCCCAGTGCCTTCCCATTACCTCCAGGATTAAACAGAAAATCTTCTGTTTGGTCTTTAAAGTCCTTCATAACCTGGCTCCTTCCTACCCTTTTGATCCTTATAAACGACTTAATCCCCTCTATATACTCTGTGATTCAGTGACACTGGCCTCCTTGCTTTTCCTCAAACAAGCCACTCCTTCTCCTGACTAGTCATTTTCTCTGGCTCTCTCCCATGCCTAGAATTCTCTCCTTCCTCATCTCTTTCTTCTGGCTTCCCTAGTTTCCTTTGTGTCCTAGCTAAAATATTACCTTGCGCAAGAGGCCTTTCCTAATTCCCCATAATCCTAGTTCCTTCTTTTTGAGATTACCCCTAATTTATATACATATATGTGTGTGTGTATATCTATATCTATATGCATTTAGGATTGCTTAGGGCAATGCCTTACAGAAAGCATTTAATAAAAGTTTATTGATTTGACTTGTGTATTGTTTCCCTTACTATTCGCTTGGCTTTGCATGTATTCCTATAAGTCTTTTCATGCTTCTCTGTATTTATCATGTTTGCTTATTTCTTATAAGACAGTAATATTTCAGTGTTATTTACCACCATGTTTAGACATCCCCCAATCCATGATCATCTGCTTTGTTTTGATGGGCATCTGTCTTTTCACACACACACACACACACACACACACACACACACACACACACACACACAAACACACTGCTATAAACATTTTAGTCTATATGGAGCCTTTGTTTTTGAAATTTTCTTCCTTGCAGTATATACCTAGCAGTGGAATTTCAGAGTCAAAAGGTATAGAGGCCATGCTTCTTTTTAAAAATACATCCAATTTTCAGAATTCATTCTTGTTCTCCTTGAGGCCACCCAATGGAAAATACCTGATGAAACCTCCACATCACACAGCCTTGGGATGCTCCAGGAGAGCTCTCTGGCTAATTGGAATCCTTGCTGTGTCACTTTCTGAAGTTTCCCTCTTTGAAATGAAATTAAAATTCTGCAATTAAATATTTCACAGTTGGAGTTGGCTGTGCTGAACTGATCGAAAGATGAAGTGGACACATGCCAACATTTAGACAGGGCAATTGTCACGGTAATTAAATACAATTAATTGGCATATTTGTCTACTTTTCTGAAAGCAAGATCAAATGTAATTTGGAGATTTTTTAAATGGACAAAAACAGCTGCCTCTTTTTGACTTTTCTTTCCAGT
Source organism: Gracilinanus agilis (assembly GCF_016433145.1). Classification (NCBI taxonomy): domain Eukaryota; kingdom Metazoa; phylum Chordata; class Mammalia; order Didelphimorphia; family Didelphidae; genus Gracilinanus; species Gracilinanus agilis. The sequence goes on along the minus strand of NC_058131.1, from coordinate 651,895,770 downwards.
TTAATCATGTAGAGTACCTTCTTAAGTCTTAGTGAATCATCATTATTTAGCTGAGCAGAAAGTACTAATTTATGAGTCACAGAACCTAACATAACATACTCCTAGTGAATACTAAGTGAAATATCATTTGAGGACTATCATCCCATTGTACAGATGAAAAATCTTACAGAGAGAAAAATAATTGTCCAAAATAACCTCTAAAATCATTCTGGTACTCTCATGAAGTGTGGCACAATATAGAATGTTGGATTTGGAGTCAGAGGACCTGAGTTCAAATCTTGTCTTTGCTACTTACTACTATGTGACCTTGGACAAGTAACTTAATCTTTCTGGGTCTCGGCTTCCTCAGTCTGTTAAATGATAGAGTTAGAACAGATGGCCTCTCAGATTCCTTCCATCTCTAAACTGTGATCATTAGGTTTTCTTAGTTGGTGATTGAACCAGGACTAACTGAATGTAATTTTCATAACTCACATTCAAATTTAGTCAATTCAAGTAGTGAGTCCCTTGCCCCTGGAAGTATGCATGGCCACTTGTCAAAGATTTGTAGAGATTTCTTCATGGTTCTGGTATGAGTTAAAGTGATCCCCATGGTGTGTCCACTCTGGGATCCCATGACTTCCACTCAACTTCTTTGGCCCTAAGAACATGCTGTCCCATTTGGACAGATACATAGCATCACATAATAAGTATTAAATATTCAAACAGTATCATGGCAGGGTGAGCACAATCCCCACCATGGTGTAACAGGTCCTCATCACCTCTCACTAGGACTATTGCAGTAGCTGCTGGTGCGTCCTCGAGTCTCTTTACTGTCTGTTCCATCCTCCACTCAGCTGCCAAAGGCATCTTCCTAAAGTACATAATCAGCCATGTTCCCTCCTTACTCACTAAGTTCCAGTGGCCCCTGTCACCTCCATAAACAAATATAAAATCTTCTGTTTCTCATAACCTGCCCTCACACACACACCCCTTTCCAGACTTCTTACACCTAATCCCCACCCACATACTCTGCAATCCAGGTTTCTATCTCTTGACTCCTGTCATTCTCTTTGACTGCCCCCCATACTTGGAATGCTCTTTCTCCCTTTTCATCTCTGCCTCCTGGCTTCCCAAGGTTCTTTAGACCCACCTTCTACAGGAAGTCTTTCTCAATCCCTCTTAATTCTAATGCCTTTTCGCTGCTAATTATTTCCAGTTCATCCTATGTATAACGTATTTGTAGATGATTGTTTTCATGTTGTTTCCTCCATTAGACTGTGAGTTCCTTGAGAGCAGGGACTGCCTTTTGCCTTTCTTTTTATCCCAGGTGCTTAGAACAGTGCCTGGCACATAGAAGGCACTTAATAAATCTATTGACTAACTGAGTAGCTAACTTTGACTCTGTAACCAATATTGCCTGGAAGACCACAGCCAAGTCACAGCCTCTGGGTTGTTTTCTAGGCAACTGGTGGTACACTGGGCACCTGAAAGGTACAGAACACTGTTTTAGGAGCTAGGGTGGATATTAAGTTTAAATAAGATACAGTGCCCTGCCTTCAAGGAACATAACCAAGTGTCTAGACAAAATGGAATTTGTATGCAAATGCTAATTTTGCTTAGAAAAAAAGTAGCAGAGTCAGGATAAGCATTTCTAAAGTTGCAAAATCATCCTTAAGTAGCCTTTCAATCACTTGTCACCATCACCATTGACTTAAGAGTCTGTTTGTTCAATATCTGGCACTTCCAAATTTAAGATTTAATCATTTTTTATTTGAAAAAAGGAAGAAAATACACCATTAATTTGAAAACTGTATTAGGAGTAAGTATATTATGTACATATATATAATAAAATTACACACACATTGAGAAGAAAATAAAAATAAATGTCACTTTCCCTCTCTAATGCTCTTTTCTTTTCCATAAAATAATAGGGTTAAACTAGATCATCTCTAAGTTCCTTCTGGCTATAACACACTGAGTTTTCCTTTTTATAATACTCTTTTTATTTTTACCCCAATTAACATTGTAAAGCAATTTTAACATCTTTTTTTTTAATTTTGAGTTTCAAATTCTCTCTCACTCCTACCTTCTCTCTTTGCCACCACAAAAGGAACTACTATAGATATTTTTTTATACAGATAGGTCCTTTTCCCTTTGAGTTTTTCTTAAGTAATCTCTCCCCTTACCTTAAAAAATAATAAAACTTGGAAACAGTTTTACTGAAGAGTCTTATCTCAGACAAGAGAGACAAGAATAAATTAAAGAAACTAATGTCACTTAGCCAGCAATTAAAAAAGGAAAGAGAGATAGCAAGTCAGCACTCATTCTCTTATTTTTCTTATTTTAAATCCTTAACTTCTGTGTATTCACTTATAGGTGGAAGAATGGTAAGGGTAGGCAATGGGGGTCAAGTGACTTGCCCAGGGTCACACAGCTGGGAAGTGTCTGAGGCCGGATTTGAACCTAGGACCTCCCATCTCTGGGCCTGACTCTCAATCCACTAAGCCACCCAGCTGCCCCCTACACATAATTTTTTTTTAACTTTTTTTCCATCTTTTAAACCCTACTGTGTATTGGCTCCAAGGCAAAAGAGCAGTAAGGGCTAGGCAATAGGGGTTAAGTGACGTGACTTGCCCAGGGTCACACAGCTGGGAAGTGTCTGAGGCCGGATTTGAACCTAGGACCTCCCATCTCTAGGTCTGGCTCTCAATCCACTGAGCTACCCAGCTGCCCCCTCATTCTCTTATTTTTACCAAAATATTTCCATTCCCTTCTCTTCTCTTACAAATGCCAACATTTCTGTAGCCTGCTTCAAAATAGCCTTTTGTTTTAGTGTCCTCTGTTGGAGAAATATCAAAAGAATGAGATTCTAGTTAACATTATCACCTACTGTTGTGTAGCTCCAAGTCACTGTTCTTTCATTAATGGGGCTTGAAGATTTCAAATACAAATGAAAGCTGCTGATGGTGGCAATGGGAGTATCATCTTCCCCAGCATACCCATTCCTTTTTCAAAGTGAAAATATCAAGAAAGGAGGGATAATTACAAAAAAACACATAGTACTGATAAGTCCAAAGAACTTAATTTTTATATCTTGGCAATTTTTAGGAGGGTAAAATATAAATTGAATTGGACATTAACCTTAAATAATTTTTGTTGTTTTGTTTAGGAATTGCTTTTACTTATTTATTTTTTGACATGTATATGGGTATGGGGGCATGGAAGTGCTTTCAACACAAATATATTACCTTATTTTCATAGAATGGCCAGAGCTGGCAGGGGCCATCAGATCACTGAAGCCAACTGCCTTATTTTGGAGATGAAACAACTTTAAAGCCCAGAGAGATGGTGATTCACCTAAGGTCATATGAATAATGGCAAGGAAGAACTAAAAGCCAGGGTCTTTCAACTCTTACTTCCATCCTTGGCTCTTTCTACTGACTAATTTGTCATTCACAATAACTTGAAATGATTGCATTTCACCTAATGCATTTTTCCTCTTTTTCAGCTGTATTAAGGAAAGATGGACACGAAATCATTTTACAGGAGACAGAAGACTGGAATTGTGTAGAGCTTGTAGTCAATGGTGAAACCGTTTTCCAGTGCAAAATCGACGAGTTGGACTTTGGTAAGTTCTCAAAGGAGGCATTGAGACAGCTTGCTCTCCATTTTGAAGGAGATTGTCTCTATTTACTAACATGGAAATCATGTCAATGTTTCTTACTTGGGCTTAAGTGAAGGGTTGCTCAGTATTTTTAAAACAATGCTAAATCAAGTTTTTTTTTCATATTGCCAACACATGGTGGTTATAATGCATTACAGGCTTTCAGAATAGCATAGTAGGAGCTGGATGTTATTTTAGAGTCCCAGAACTCTGAGAAGGGAAGTCATTTGCCCAAGCTCACAATGAATCAATAGTGGCAGAGCTGGGACTAGAATGCTATGGTCTCTTGACTTCCAAACTGAATCTCTTTCTACCACAGTGGTTCCCAAACTTTTTTGGCCTAGTGCCCTCTTTCCAGAAAAAAATATTACTTAGCCCCCTGGAAATTAATTTTTTTTAATTTTAATAGCAATTAATAGGAAAGATAAATGCACCTGTGGCCATCACCACTCTCCTGGATCACTGCAGCACCCACCAGGGGGAGGTAGCACCCACTTTGGGAATCTCTATTATCTACCATATCCTGTATAGTGTAATGATTTCTTTGAGGATAATAGAAATGTAAGAGCTTTTTTTAATGATTTATTTTACAAAAACAATTCCAGTTTCTGCTTGAAAACTTCAGAGGATTATTATTGTGTTTCCATTTTTCTCCTCTCAGATTTTCTACCCCGTAAGGTCACCATCAGCAGTATAGCTAAGATTTCTATAGCACCTACTGAGTGCCTGGCACTTACTGGATCCTCGCCCCTGCCCTGGAAGATAGGTTTTCTTTAGCTCTACAAGATAGATTGTGTATTCCTACTTTAGAGTTAAGGAAATTGAGGTAGATAGTAGTTAAGTGATTTGTTCCGGGTCACACAGCTAGTAAATGACTAAGGGCAGATTTGAAATCAGGTTTTCCTGACTCCAGACTCAATGCTATCTCTACAATGCCTCCTAGCCATCAACCAATCAATCAATCAACCAATCAATAAGCATTTATAATGTCCAAGGCACTGAGGATACGAAGGCAAAAATGAAACAAGGCCCTGCTTTCAACTATCTTACAGTCCATGGGGGAGAAGACAACTATATATGTACATATCGGTACATGCAAAATATAGGAACTGGGTTATATGCTGGATGACTTCCCTGATGAGGAGAACTCTTAGGTGAGGAAGTAGGCATCCACAACATATACACGATAAATGAAAGGCCATGGCAGAGGGGTATCTGGGATTCTTGGAAAAGGCTTTATGTAGGCTAAGCTTTAAAGGAAATTAGGGATTTTTAAGGGAAATTAGGGGAAGAGAGCAAGGAGTGCAGCTCAGGCAGAAGGACAAACAGCTTTTGCACAGGCATAGTGATAGCAGATAGTTGTCATCCGTGGGGAGGACAAGAAGGCTACTTTGGCTGGAACTTAGATGACATAGAGGGGAGTAATGTAATAAGCTTCATATCTAAAAAATCTAGTAATAAGCCTAGAAAAGCAGGCTGGTGCCAGGCTGTGAAGGGCTTTAAATACCAAACCAAAGTTAACACTTGAGCTTAGAGGGAATAGGGAGCTATCGAAGTTTATTGAACCAGAAAGTAACATGGCCAGATCTAAGCCCTACGAATATCACTTTGATAGTTATGTGAAAGATGGATTGAATAAAGGAGAGACTTGAAGCAGAGACTAATTAAGAGACCCAAAAGACAGAAGGGCCTTCTCCAAACCCTGGTTATTTCATCCTTTGAACTCTCATGCCATCTTCTTTATGTCTCTTGTGTAATAATCATTTTCTAGTTTGCATTTATAGTTTCTCTTGGGCATGTTTAATCTCTCTTACTACTAATCATCAAGAATTGATTAAGCATCTTTTATGTGTTAGGCACTGAGCTGGATCCTGGGGATACAAATACAAAAAGTGAAAATCCCTAATTTCTGGGAGTTTATATATACTCAGTGGATTGTAACTTTTGGAAAATAGAAAGCTGGTCTTTTCTTTTCTTTTTAAACCCTTAATTTATGTCTTAGTAACAACTCTAAGATAGAAGGGCAAGGGCTAGACCTGAGGAAGAGAAGATTCAGGATAGACAGGAAAAGGGGAGAGGGAGAGAAATTTGGGAACTGTCTTCAGGTATTTGAACTCCAAGACTAGTTGAGGCCAGGGTGCTTCTTGTGATACCCCTTAGTACTCACCTTAGCATAGTGTTCAATACCTTGCACATAGTAGGGATTCTATAAACGTTTATTAAACTGTGTCTGGCCTCCAAAGGTATAGGTCCTTTTGAAAAGCATAACAAGGTTTGCTAAGGAAATTAAAGGCAATGCTCTAAAAAATAGTTCATTATAAACTTGATTTAAAGGCTTATTCCAGATCAGGGATTATCTCTGAAGAAATTCTGTCCAAAGACTACTTATGGCTGAATCTACTTATTTTCCACCTGTCATAAGTGGAATTAAAAACTTGAGCAGTCTCACTTTTGGCCCTGCTAAAAATGAGTAAGCATCATATTCACTCCTGATAATTTTTGGAAATCTTTTTTTGAGAGAAGTCATATATTTCATATGATAATACTGGATTTGGGGAAAAGTTAAGCAACCAAAAACTATTTTTTTTCCCTAGGAGGTGATGGCAAATTAGATCCACTGTGTGAAGAAGCCAGAAAAGCAGTGCTAGATGCCTACTAGTGAAATAGCCATATTTGCCCATCCCTCTTGGCTTGGAATGACTCCCAGCCCCTGCAATGGCAGGAAACAGGTAGTTTGACTGTGAAGGTGAAAACAGCTGGCTCGGCCCTTGTTGATTTGCAGAGTATAGCTTATCTCTGGACAGTCCAAGGATGTGCAAAAGAGCACCAGATACTCAGTGTGACAACAAAACATTTTAAACCTGGCTATTGGGAAACACAGTACATACATCTAACACATCCATCTAGCACCCAAAATAATAATAACAATAATAACACCATGCCTCTTGCAGCATCTCTCAACCCTGACCTGTAGGGAGAATGGCAACAATTATGTACTGCCAAGTCTATTGACTATAGCATTGAGCTGAAGGAGAATAATAAAATACTGTCTAATTACAGCAACAGCATCGTTCAATAAAAACATTTAGCTGTAAAAAAAAAACATTTAGCTGTGAAGAATCCATTCTTTAGTAAGGATGGAACTGGGCAAGGATGGAAAATAAAGATTTCTTTAAGTTAGAATTTAGTGTTTTGAAAGTCTGAAACCTAAAACTCAGAATTCTGAGACATCCTTGTTATTACTACGGAGTAATTTAGGGTCTGGTCGTGAAGGGGCTTAAAAAGCAGGCAAGGAACTTTGGAATTTATTTGATAGGAAATAAGTAAGGTTGGAAGGTTTCAAGAAAAAAACTGATTAAAGTAGTTCCTTAGGAAGATTTTGTGGGATAGAGAGTATACCCCAGATTCAGTGGTAGTGGTGTATAGAGTATATTGAAGGTGAGAGAAATTAGAGACAGTCACCTGAAAGGTTCTTATGATTGTCTAAGTATGAGGTAATAACTCAGAAAACTTGGGCAGTGGTAGCAGATAGAAGATCTGCATAGAAGATAGGTAGAAGATAAAAGTGAATATGAGAGAAGTTGTGAAGGAAGAATTGATAAGGCTCAGTGTCTAATGGAACATGATGGGAAATTCAGAGAAATGTTTTTGTGACTGGGACTTGGAGTCTCTAGAGTTGATCAGACCCCACAGATTTGAAAGGGAAGTTCTGAAAATGGCAAGGATGTAATAATAAGTATAAATTTATCACCAATAACCACTTCTTGGATCTAAGTCATGAAAGCCAGTTTGCTCCAGAAAAACATTGGCCAGAGGAACTGTCTTCTTCCTAGAATACATTTAACATATATTCATAATGCAAAATAGGCAAGCCCTTGCTCTCATTGGCTTTCTTATAATGCTGACTTGCTCCCTTAACCAAGGTCATTTTTGCTTGGGAGCCTCTGCCAATATCTCTGCATCCCAACTCTTCACTTCTCTAAGAAGACTCCCACTTCATCTCTGGAAGGATATGACTTGTGTTTCAAGTTTGTAAAGGGCTACCAAGTGGAAGGAAGGAAGACTTGTTCAGCTTGACCTCAGAGGACAGGACTAGCAGAAATGGATACAAATTGCCAAGAGGAAGATCTAGGCTTCATGTTAGGGAAAACTTCCCAACAATTAAAACTATCCAAAAGCAGAATAGGCTCAAGAAATCAAAGGTTGCTATCACTAGAAGGGAGCTACTAGATAATCTCTGATGTTCTTGCCTTCCAAATCTGAGATCCTGAGATAATTGAATTAGAAATATAAAATTATCTAAAATTAAGCTATCAGTTCAAACACAAAAATTGCATACTATGAGCCATTATTAAGAGCAAAACAGGTATCTTAGAAGAGGGAATACTGAAAAGAAACATAATATGATCTTGCAACAAATGTGGAATGAACAAAAATTTGGCATATAGTCAATGTAGGAATTAAGCATGCATAAAATGTTTAGTTTGGTTTGGGTTTTTTACCATTTTGGAATCAGACACTATAACCTGATTGTCCTTATGTTCTTAGGGTACTGTTTTACTCTTGGACTTCAAATTACTTTAGAAAATTAATAGTAGAAGAAATTAAGGCTCAAAAGAATTCTTTAGTTCCCATATGTGATTTTGTATAATCTGTAAATCTTTATCCCAGGGCTTAATAAACACATTGATTTGAACAGTGTCAAGGGCAGAGTCCTATAGGATCCCACAAGAAGCCTTCCTCCAAACATATTAATATTCAGATGATCCTGTCATTCAACCAAGTCTAAATTTATATAATTAAACAATCACTTGTCACTTTTATTTTACTTCTTATTACAAAAGCAACTGACCTGGAAAATATATCTAGGAAAGATAATATAAGAATTTTCAGACTATTGAAAAGTTATGATCCAAAAAAAGAGTTTAGACACTATAAGAAATCATTAATGAAAATTGCCTGGAAGTTCTAGAACCAGAGGGTAAAAGAAAACTCTAAAGAATCCACTGATCACCATTGCAGAGAGACCCCAAAATGGAAATGCACAGAAAGTCTTTGATAAGTTCCGTAATTCTCAGGTTTAGGAGAAGATACTATAAGCAACAAGAAAAAAATAATTTAAATACTGTGGAGCTACATTTAGATGAACAAAAGACTTATTAGTGTCAATGTTAAAAGAACAAAGAGCAAAGGAGCTGGATTTACAATCAAGAATAACATGCCTGGCAACCCTGAGCATAATTATACAGGGGAAAAATGGATATTTAACAAAGTAAAGGAATTTCAACTATTCTGGGGGGGATCAGAATTTAGTAGAAAATTTGATTTATAAAAATCATAAGAGGGTAAACATGAAAGGTCAATTATAAGTGACCCAACGAGTTCAAATTGTTTACTTATATAGGAAAATGTTTTCTATAATGCTTAAGAATGACATCATTACTTGGGTAGTTTGAAAGAACATATTTAGATAGAAGACTTGAGGTCAAGTAGAATATAATAGAATAAGCTAAAAATAATAAAATAGGGCAGGAAGAATAAAACAGGCCAATTATATTTAAAAATGCATGAGTGGAAGAACTGTCACAGAGAAAAAGAAGGACTAAGAAAAGAGAGTGTAGATTAAGAGAAGAGAGTACAAGAGGATAAGAATAGAGAGGAATTCCTAGAAGGCAGTACATATCAAGAAATAGAAGGGCAACGTGAGGGGATAAAGGTGGGTCTATCTGGATAAGATAAAGGAGGAAATTTAGAAGGGAATTCATATCAAGAAATAAAAGGTCAGGGTAAGGGGATAAGGGTGAGACTTTTGGAAGAGGAGGACAGAATATGAACTAGGAGATAAGGGAGAAGTGGGAAAGGAGGGGCCCTTAGAAGGGAGAATTTATTTAGAACTAGAAGGACAAGGGGAGAGGATAAGGGAGAGATTCTAAGAAGAGGTACAAATTGGAGTGATCATAGACTGAAGAAATTAGATGTCTGAGGAGATAGAAAGAGATACTCTATTTAAAATAACCACAGATAGAATAAAATTCCTGGGAGTAGGCCTACCAAAACAAACCCTGGAACTACAGGAACATAAAAGGACATGTTTTATACCAATAAAGTCATCCATATAATTGGAGAAATATTAATTGTTCGTGGAAAAGACAATCCTATGTAAAGTAATCAATCTACTTATTCAATGTCATCCTAATCAAATTACAAAAAAATTATCAAACTAGAAAAAAATAATAAAATTAATTTGGAAGAACAAAAGATCAATATCAAAAGAAGTAATGAAAAATGTAAATGAAGGTGGTCTAGCAGTACCAGATTTTAAACTGAATTATAAAGCAGTAATTCACAAAACTATCTAATACTGGCTAGTAGAACACAAGAGTCAAACAAGAAACAGTAGTAAAAGATTATATAGTAACCTGACATTTGACAAAAATATAAATCTAGGCTATTGAAACAAGAAATCATTATTTGGTAAAAATTGTTGGGACAAACTGGAAAGTAGTTTGGCAGAAACTAAGTATAGACCAATATCTTACACCATTCACTAATATAAGAGCAAAGCGGATACATGATCTAGACATAAAGGGAGATATCATAAGCAATTTAGGAAAACAAGGAACATATTATCTATCAAACGTATCGATAGAAGAGAAATTTATAAGTCTACAAGAGATGGAGAATGTTGTGAGATATAAAATGGATAATTTTTAATACATTAAATTGGAAAGGTTTTGTATCTGTAAAACAAAGGTTGCTAAGATTAAAAGGAAGGCAAAAAATTGGGGGAAATTTTTTCATAGACAATCTCTTAAATAGAGGTCTGAAATCTAAAATATATAGGGAACTGTCAAATTTATGGGAAGAAGAGCCATCCCCCAATTGATAAATGGACAAGAGATATGAATGGTTTTCAGATGAAGATATCAAAGTCATATAGAGGTACATGAAAACATGCTCTGAATCACTACTTATTAGGAAAATGAAAACCAAAACAATTCTAAGGTATCATCTCATACCCATCAGATTGTCTAAAATGACAAATGTTGGAAGGAATGTGGAAAAGTGGGGATACTTACACTGTTGGTGGATCTGTGAACTGATGAAACCATTTTGGAAAGCAATTTGAAATTATGTCCAGAGAGCTATAAGACTGTATATTATTTTGCCCATCAATACTATTGCTGAATATATTCCCCAAGAGATCAGGGGAAAAGGAAAAGAACCTATGTGTTCTAAAATATGTATAATAACTCTCTTTGTGGTAGCAAAGAGCTGGAAATCTAGAGCATGTCCATCAATTGGGGAAGGGTTAAACAAATTGTGACATTACTGAGCCATAAGAAACGATGAGCAGGCTAGTTTTTTAAAAATCTGGAAGGAACTCCATGAGATAATGAAGAGTGAAACAAGAGAACATTATATACAGCTACAGATATAATATTTCACAAATAATCTCCAAAGAATGAACTGAAAAATGGAAACATGAGAGGCATAATCTATATATACATATCTGTTTTCTGGATAATATCTTTTATGGTGTGGGGAGGGGAGAGAGAGAGGTTGAGATATCTGAAAATAAATACTATTAATTAAAGCAAAGAACAATTTCTGGTAAATAAAAAAGATATAATTTGGTTGGGTCAGGTGACTTGAAATCATTAAGGACAGCTTGGGCCTCCCCTTCCTCATTTATCTTGAGTTTCAATTATCTCTTAATGATTTTAGTTGTCCTCATTCCAAACACCATCCTCCTAGTGAGAGAAGTGATATAATTGAGTGGTTCTCCTCCTCTGGGTCATCTCTTCTCATCATCCCACTCCCTCAGCCAAGGCTCATTCTTTTTCTTTTCCTTATCATGTCCTCCCAAGTCTGTCCACTGAAGGAGGCTTTGCCATCCAGTCCTAGGTGCCTTTGAAAGCTTAAAATTGAACCTTGCATCATGTTGTGCTCAGGCACACTCTCCTCTTATCCATTCAGCTTTTAATTAGTGACTCTAGATTTAATTAGTGACCCCAGAGTAGACTTGCTCCTTCAGCCATTTCCTCATGACTCCAGGGACCTGCTCTCCATTTCTAATCCCTTTTATTAAACCTTTCTGTGTTCACAGTTGAAAAACAAGCAAAGTATGATTGCTGAAAGCTTTTGAGCTATTTTGTAGAAGCCCCTAGATTCCTGGTTTCCTGGTTAGACTCAATTCACAATGGCCTTTGGATCCTATTTCTTCTGAAGAGGGCCTTAGAGACCTTCTAGTTCAACTCCACTATTTAGTTTATAGATGAGGAAACTGAGACCCAGGGAAATTCTGTGACTTATCCAAGCTCCTTTGAATTTAAAGAACCAAAGGTGGGAATTGAACCCAGATACTTGGATTCTAGAGACAGTGCTCTTTCCACTCCCATTTTATCTTTCTCGGACTCATCTTGTCTCTTATAAGCAATGTTGCTTGAAAAACTCCAGGATATCCAGAAGATTTGATCTGACATAATTTTCAGCTTCCTTCCCTACTAATGTCTGAGTGAGCCTTGATGCCAAGAGACACATCAATCTGCATGAAGGTTGTTCAAAAATTGTTTTCAAGACTAATCCATAGGGTATTCCCCAGGGCACAATCGTGGGGTTGGTCATTAATACCATAGAGTCTCTTTGCATTCATTCATTCACACTTTGTTTTGTAGAAATATGTGATACCATCAAAAGGATAAAATGTAACACTGATTTAGAATCCCTTTAATTTAAAAGAATTACCTTCCTAGATCGAAAGATGACATATAAGTGGTTCTTGGATTTTTTCTTTTAATTTTTATTGACATCTTTTGGCATTATATCACCTTCATTTCTCAATATATCCCTTTCCCTTCCCCCACCCAGAGAGCTATTCCATATAACAAAGAATCAAATGAAAGAGGGAGGGAAAACAGTTTTGCAAGATTGCCCAACACAATAATCTTTTCCAACAATAGATGTAAGGTTTGATAGAGTATCCCAAGTCTGCAAAGGCTGGATTGATATTCATGTGCATATCTCTTCTTCTGGCCAAGCTTACATAGTGCTAAGTTTGGAATTTTTGTTCTTATTCTCCCTATTTATGAGAGGCAGTTTGGTATAGTGGCAAGAGAACCAGCCATGAAGCCCTGGATTCAAGTTCATCCTTTAATACTTGCTGACTTTGTCCCTGGGCAAGATCTTAACCCCCCCAGTGCTCCAAATTAGCAGTTCTCAAACTTTCTGGTATCAGGACCCCTTTATACTCTTAAAAAACAAACAGACAAACAGCCCTTACTTCTGTTTAAGAATTGATACTAAGTGTTGGTTCCAAGGCAGAAGAGCAGTAAGATCAACCTAGCTGCCCACATCCCACTATCTTAAAAACATCCTAAAGAGAATTTATACGGATTATACATCAATATTTTTGGCGTTCCATTTTGTTGTTAAACTGTTGTTCAGCTGTGTCTAATTCTTTGTGACCCTGTTAGAGTTTTCTTGACAAAGATATTTGCCATTTCCTTCTCCAGCTCATTTTATAGTTAAGGAAATGGTGACAAGCAGGATTAAGTGACTTAAGGGTCAAATAGATAGTAAATGCCTGAGTCCAGATTTAAACTAAAGAACGTAAGTTTTCCTGACTTTCAACCTGGTACTCTATCCCCTATACCACCTAGCTGCCCAGTGTTTACCAGATTAGAAATTAAAACATTTTAGTACTACTATTAAAATCCTTGGATTTTTATCATGAATTACCTGAAATGGTATCTGGGCATTCTTGGACCACACATTGAGAACTGCTGCCGTAGGACACGCTATTAACACTATAAGTTGCAGAGCAGGTGCCAAGTACTCTTATCTGTGTTGATAGAGGGAGTATCTTTACCTGGGAATTCACTGTATTGATGAAAATCACAGGTCCAGTCCTAATTGCTTATTTTTCCTTTTCTATTGCTTTTGTCATTATTCATATTGCTTTCCTGGTTCTTCTAATACCACTGCATCAATTCACAGAAGTCTTCTCAGACTTCTCTGTACTCTTCAGATTTACCTCTTTTTGCGACACAATAATGTGTTACATTCATGTGCCAAAATTTATATAGCCATTCCCCAATTGACTTTTTTCCCAATGCTTACCTTCTACAGAAAAGTGTTGCTATACATATTTTGTTAATTCTTTGACTCTTAAATATCAAAAATATTTTTAGTAAAGAAATTCCTTATTATTGGACTTAGCACTAACCATAGTGCTTGGCACATAGGTGCTATATAAATACCTTTTATGAACTGGGAATTTAAGCAAACCTAGAAGACAAGGAAGAGTGTTTGGACTGAGAATCTGTTGTCAGCCTCTGCATAATATAGCTCATGTCGGGAATGTTTCCATCAACAAAATACATCTACATGGTGCGAATATTTGGGAAAGGAAGCCCAAGTCTCAAAGGTGCTGGGTAAAATAGACTACCAGTCAGTGTCAATAGGAGTCACCTCATTTAATTATTTATTGACAAGTTTGTCCCAAAACTTAGCATGAAGATTGGAATCCATTAGGACTTGGGCATTAGGATCAAGGTGCTTTTCTGTACTAAGGTTGGACGGGGATGCAGGTGGGGAGGGGAGCCAGCACTTATTCCTAGTGTAAAAAATGGCAATATAGGCATGAGAACAGTTCTCATCATGGTTTTCCCTGGCTGCTTGCCCCCTAGTGAATGGGACATTATAACACAAGTCCCATTCCTGAGCCAAAAAGATTAATTCTCAGTGATACAGAAAAGGCTTCAGTGAGACATATTGATAAAGGAAAGAATAGTCAGAATACTAAATCACAGTCTTTTTTGCCAAGAATGAGTCAGTGAGGACATAAGAACATGGTCACTAGTTCAAATTGCTGAAAAAAGGAACAGATCAGTGACATCTACTTAAAAACCAAGCGAGGGTATATTTAATTAAATATATGTTGTCTCCCTCAATAAAATGGAAGATTTTTGAGGTCAGGGACAAGTTCATTTTTGCTGTTGTATCTCCAGTCCCCAGCACAGTGACTAACATTTGCAATACCTAATAAACGCAGGTTTATGGATTGACTGACGGTCAAGGAGAGCCAGGAATTCACTGGGGATTGTGTTGAACTCTGAGGGGCTTGCAAGAATCCTAGAATCTTTTTTCTTATGGTTTGCTGCCATACATTTGCTTTTTCACCTCCTCTGATCCATGAAGTGTTGGGTTGCTAATGTGCAACAGCTGAAGTTGAACATTTTCTATTTCTCAAGTCTGGTTTGGTCTCAGATTCATGTTCCTGGCTGCCCTATCCTTTTAAGGAATCAACTCTCATTCTAATATATACCCTTTCCTCTGACAGTGACATTCACTTGCTAATTGCCTGGTACCCATCTAGTTATCTTTTAAATTACTATTGCCTCTGCCGCTACCTGGATGCAACACGCAGACAGTTTTGTAGACATGTAACAAAAGCATGTAGCTTAGATACTAGATTTCTTCCCTTGAAAGTCAACACTCTTATTGACTCCCTGTCACATTTCCCACAATAACTGTTCAAACCTTTCCCATACCATTCAAAACCTCAACCCCAGCCTTATGCCATTCACGCTACAGATGGAGTCCCTTCTTGATTTACTGAGGAAACTAGGACCAGAAATATGAACTCTCTCAACTACTCAAAGCTTATCTGAGTTTCTACCCCCTCTTCTCCTTTCCTTCCAGCTTCTGAAGGTAGGGTGGCCCTTTCCTTTGCCAAGGTTTAACTTACCACCTGTTTTTTTTTTTTTAAAAGAAAAGTCTTAGGGTCAGCTAGATAGGGCAGCAGACTCAGTAGGTAGGAAACTAGATTTAGAGATGGGAGATCCTTGGTTCAAGTCTGGACTCAGATATTTCCTAGCTGTATAACCTTGGGCAAAGTCACTTAACCCCAACTACCTAGTCCTTACCACTCTTTTGCCTTAGAACCAATTTTTCAGTTGGTTCTTACTTAGTATTAGTTCTAAGACAGAAAGTAAAGTTAAAAAAAAAACTCATTCCTTCCTCCAGGATCTTGCTTTTTTAGCCCACTCTTCTCTTTCTTGCATCTTCAATCTCTCTCTCACCATAGGCTCCTTCCCCTGAACCTAAAAGCATGCTTGAGTCTTTCCTATCCTCTAAAGAAAGACTTCTCTTAACTCTGCCTTCCTCTCTTATCACTTTCGTTGACAAACTGCTTGAAAAAGTACTTTATACCCCATGCCTTTACTTCTTCACCACCCACTAATGCCACAACCCTTTGCCATTTGGTTTCCATCTCACAATTCTACTGAATGTGCTTTTCTCAAAGATCCTTCCAGAGACTTCCCAGATGGCCTTTTTTCTCAATCCTCATCTTTCTTAATTTTTCACATTTGATACCATGGGATAGCCTTCTCTAATAGATTTGTCTCCTTTCTTAACTTCCATGACAATTCTTTCTTCTGATTCACTTCTTATTGCTTTAGATAATGCTCCTGTCTCCTTAAATGGCTTCTCTTCACCTTCTCACCTATTACTTGTAGGCTTCTACTGTCATCTCTATGAAGATTCATTTCAAATGCATATCTCTAGCCCAGATCTCTTCATGAGCTCCAGACACATATTTCTACCTATCGGATATCATCTGTAGGGTGAACTACTCCTCTGTTCTTGTTCTTAAAGCCCTCCAGAACAGAAGGTACATTCTTCCAAAGAAAAATGCTTCCCAACCTGCTGACTACATCAGAAAATATCTTCCTGCAGTCTTCTGTGAACTTCCAGAGAAAGAGGGAGGAATTACAAATACATAAAAGGAGAAATTGAGGGCAGATAGGGCTTCACTGCTGAAGAGGAGGGTCCCATAGGCAGAGGGTCAATCTCAAACCTCTCAATCTCTCCCCACCTCCACAGTTTCCTCTGAGCTAACTTGGCTCTTTAAAGCAGTAGGATGAGATCCAAGATAGAGCTGACTCACTAGGAGATGATCTAGCCTTCTATAATTCAGAAGGGAATGATAGTGGCTAGATTAAGGAACAGTAGTTGTTCCAAAAAGTGAACCTCTATTATGCCTTTGGTTTCCTTCATGGCTGGACCAAATGCCACCTTCTCTATGAAGCCTTTCCAATCCCTCCTTCCCTTAACAAGATCAGATCAATCTGACTAAAGAACAAATTGCTAAATTTTTAGTGTGAGCATTTATACCTTAGAAATCTGCTAATGCTACACATCAGGGCCTGATTTTTTTTATTGATTGTCTACATGTGAGAAAGTACTGAAGAAAATATTAATGATACTATATTAGTAAAGATTAAACTTAAAAGTATGTCCTGGGGGCAGCCATGTAGTGCAGTGGATTGAAAGTCAGGCCTGGAGTCAGGAGGCCCTGGATTCAAATGTGTCCTCAGTCACTTATTAGCTGTGTGACCCTGAACAGGCCACTTAAACCCCATTGCCCAGCCCTTACCACTCTTTTGCCTTGGAACCAATACACAGAATTTATTCTAAGAAGGTAAGTGTTTAAAAAAAAAAAAAAAAAAGTATGTCATATCTACATTTTCCCAGAGATCTAGTTGCAAGCATTTTCTAACACACCACTGCCCCCAGCTCTCCTTTAAAATCTCAAAGAGCTTTATCTGTACATTTCTTCACATTTACCATATTCTGTTTTGTTTTGTAATTATACCCACTCTCATCCTTCTTGCCAGATTATCAACTCAAGACTGAAGTCAGGAGCCATGTCTTGGTTATCTTTGTAATCCACTCAGGAGTTGATATAATGCCTTGCTCAGAGATTTTTAAGAAACATTCATGATTTCAATAAATTATTGAATTATAATAAGATCAGCTTTTTGAAAAAAGCCAATTTTTTAAATTAACCTTTTTATATTGGAGAAAACAATGTTTATTGTTTATTATCTGATAGCTCTTAGGTTTCACAGAAGTCCAGAGCTGAAAGGAACCTTTGAGGCCACCTTCCAGACTGTCAGTGCTTACACTAAAATATAATATCTGGAAGTGAATACAATACTCTAAATGAGGTCTGATCCAGGGTAGTGTACAGTAGGACTATAGTCCCCTATACCCTAGTTCTCTTAATATAGCCAAGGTGGGATTAGCTTTTTTGGCTACCAAATCATACAAAGTTTCATACCTGAACTCGTTTAAAATCTTAGCTCTTCTTCATTCCTGTGTGTTTATGTACTTAATAGAAATCACTGCAGTATTTTATCAAAATATTTCTCTTTAGTATAATCATAATTTCTAACTGTCTATAATTAATATGATTATGTTTTTAGTTTTCCTAATGCTGAATCATCCTCATATTCGTAGTATAAATCCAACCTGGTATGATTAGAATATAAAGCTTTAACCTCTTTGTTAATATTTTATTCCATATTTTTGCTTGTTAATATTACCTTGTGTTATTGGCCAGCTTAATGATCTTTCTTTTTAATTTTGTTTACTTTTCTTTTTTTGTACTTTGTTTACATTTCAAAAACTGGTAATATTGTCTTTCTCAAAAAGAATGTTTACAAGTCATTAATTCTGTTAAAAAGTTGATTTGTTTCCCCCTGCATGCTTCTTTTCAACTTTACAGAATAAGTTTCCCTTGGCTGTAAGCTGCTTTCCTTTGTTTTTCTGCATAGCAGAAATAATTTTTTTATATTTTGTTTCTTCTTGTTGATGAGTAATCCTGAATAGTTCCAATTGGAACTCCCTGCTATAGAGACTTTCCAACTGGCTGTGATATTTTCTCAATGACATGACAACTCTGGAACATGGGGACCTCATACCTGTTCTATAAATTTGGAGGGACATTTTTTTCTCTGGTTCCAGCACTTTCAGTTTATGCTTACCTAAAATATGGGGTTTAGACCTTTTTATTCCATCATGTTTTTTCACCTGAAACTATTCTCTTCAGATTTACTGGCGATCTCTTAACCACTGAACCTCATGGCCTTTTTTCCATCATGATCCTTGACCTCTTTGAATCTTTTAACACTGTCAGTAACCCTTTGCTCCATGATAATCTTTCCTGGCTCTAGTAACTAACTAGTCCTTCTTAATCTCCTTTACTGGATCTCCATCCAGTTCACACCTAATACAATGGGTGTCTCCCAAGTTTTTGTTCAGGGCACTCTAATCTTTTCCCTCTATTCTGTCTTAGTTGATGATCTCATCAGTGCCCCTAAATTCAGTTATAAATTCTATGTTAATGACTTTCAGGTATTATCCTCCTCTAATTTTTCTCCTGACTTCTTCTCACCTGTTCCCAGCTGACAATGGAACAGTCACCATTTGGATATCAGAAAGACATTTTAAACTCAGAACATCCAAAACAGAATTCATTATCTTCCCCCTACCCCACCACTAAACCTTCTCCTCTTCCTAACTTCCCTATTACTGCTAAGAGCATCCACATCTTCCCAGTCCCCTAGACTCACATCTGGGTACCATCTTCAACTCCTCATTCTCTCATATCCTCCATATCCAGTTTGTTGCTAAGTCATGTCAATATTATCTATATAACATCTTTCAGATCTACCCCCTTTTCTCCTCTGATGTTGCCACCACTCTTGTACAGGTCCTTAACACCTCACTTCTGAACTGCTGCAATAACCAAAAGGTTAGTCTTCCTCTCACAAGTCTCTTCCCACTCCAGGCTATCCTTTACGAAAATATCAAGTTGATCTCCTAAATCCCAAGTCTGACAATGTCAAGATCCTACTCCCATTCAATGAACTCCATTGCCTCCTATTACATCCAAGATCAAATATAAAACTCCCTGTTTAACATTCAAAAGGCAGCTAGGGAATAGAGTACCTGGCATGTAGTCAGGAAAACTCATTTTCCCTAGTTGAAATCTGGCCTCAGACAATTCTTAGCTGTGTGACCCTGGGCAAGTCACATGACCCCGTTTGCCTCAGTTTCCTCATCTGTAAAATGAGTTGGAGAAGGAAATAACAAACTACTCCAGTATCTTTGTAAAGAAAACTCCAAATGGTTGTCATAAAGAGTTGGAGATGATTGAAAACGACTGAACAACAATAATAAAGCATTCAAAGTCCTTTGTAATCCATCCTCTTTCTGCTCTTCCAATATTCTTACACCTCACTGTTCCTGGCAACAGACACTTAATATCTCAATGTCAAATATTTTCACTGACTATCCCATATTCTAGGAATTCTCTCTTTCCACATCTTCCCCTCCTGACTTCCTTGGCTTCATTCAAATCATAGCTGAAATTTCACTTATATGAAGTCTTTCCTGATCCCCCTTAATGATAGCACCTCCTTTCTGCTGATTATTACCAGTTTATCCTGTATATATCTTGTTTGTGCATAGTTAACAGATGCTTGTTGACTTCATAGCATCTTCTCAATATGTTTCCAATTTAAATTAAAATGTTTTTACTTAATTCAATTTTATTGTTCTTCAATCATTTTCAGTTATATCAAACTCTTTGTGACCCCATTTGGGGTTTTCTTATTAAAGATCCTGGAGTGGTTTGCAATTTCCTTATCCAGCTCATTTTATAGATGAGGAAACTGAGGCAAACAGAGTTAAGTAGCTTGTTCAGAGTCACATAGTATGAAAGAAAATTCTTTACTCTATTGTCTATCCTGAGTTAACACTAACTTAAGTGCCCCTACTTAGTACCTCACTAGACTGAAGATAGGATTAACTCCCCCTTGTCTACTTTTGAATTGAATCAACAAAAGATTAAACACCCTACTTAGTACTAGGTAAGAAGATAGCAAGGTACTTAGAAAATTCATACCCTTAGAAATTCAATTAGCCAGGAATCTGTGAATCTTTTTGATGAGAACTTAACCTTCAGAAGGTGAGAAGTTGATCCTACAGACACTACCTCCTGGGAAGTGCTAGACAATTTGGAAACTGTGATTGGTTCCTTTGAAGATGGGAGGGGACAAGAAGTCACCATAAAAAAGCAAGAACCATATTTGAATTCAGGAAGATGAATTTTTCTTGACCTCATGCCCAGCATTCTATCCACTATGGCACTTAGGTTCTCTCAATCGTATGCAAGAACAGAAATCAAACAGAGTAACTTCTGAATTCACCATTTTGAAGTCTGTGTTGATTGTGGATTACAGACCGAGCACGTACTAGAATGTCATAAAAATGGAGCTTGGGGGCACCTAGATGGCTCAATGAATAGAGTCAGGCCTGGAGACAGGAGGTCCTGGGTTGAAATTTGGCCTCAGACACTTTTTTGCTGTGTGACACTGAGTAAGTCACTTAACCCCAATCACTATTATTCTTCTGCCTTGGAACTGATACTTAGTAATGATTCTAAGACACCAAAGTTAAGGTGTTGGCTTTTTTATTTTAATTAAACAACTAAAAAAGAGAGCTTGTAAACAGTTCATTTCAAAATTCACCAAATCACAACCCCAAAGTAGCCCAAAGCAGCCTGTGATTAAAGCTGAAAGGTATGACTCATTCCCCCCTTAAAAAATATGTTCTGATCACTAAAATAGCTGTCAAGGACTCTAAATCATTAGAGGAATTATTGAGTTAAGTACCCCTCTGCCTTTATCCACACTAGTTTCACACTGGAAAATATGTAAAAATACCAGTCAATTGTGGGGCTGCTTTTTGAAGCTAGTAGTAAAGTGCTACTAATGGGGAGGCAGCACAATGGAATTTAAATAAGGTACCTTTGGGACAATTCTCCTGAGTAAGGCAATTATAGGGGCAGGCATCAGGTTGCCAGTGGTTTCAAACTGCTGCCAAAATCCATGAAAATTTTCCAGCAATATTTTTTAAGCTAGGTCACCCATTTGTATTTAGTTCATTTAAGTATTCACTTAAAATCCCAAACTATTTGCTTTATAAAGCATCACTGTAATGCTCTGGAGTTATGTGTCCTAGAAGTATCTTCTCTGAATATTCTGTGCCCTGGCTACTGTGTCACAAAGGATAAAAACCTAAGGTGACTCAATGGATTGAGAGCCTGGCCCAGAGATGGGAGGTGTCCTGGGTTCAAATCTGACCTCAGATACTTCCTACCTGTGTGACCCTGGGCAAGTCACTTAACCCCCATTGCCTACCCTAGCCCTTACCACTTTTCTACCTAAGAATAGAAAGTAAAGGTTTAAAAAAAACCTAACTTAAAGAGGGGAAGTGGGCATAAACATAATTGTGCAGGATGTCTCGAAAGTCTTAGTCCAGCTTTAAGCTTTATTGGGCCTTTTAAAAACTAACTTTTGTTTTGTTTTTTTTTTAAACCCTTGTACTTCAGTGTATTGTCTCATAGGTGGAAGATTGGTAAGGGTGGGCAATGGGGGTCAAGTGACTTGCCCAGGGTCACACAGCTGGGAAGTGGCTGAGGCCGGGTTTGAACCTAGGACCTCCTGTCTCTAGGCCTGACTCTCACTCCACTGAGCTACCCAGCTGCCCCCTTAAAAACTAACTTTTAAACTAGTCAAACTCAAAACCACAGCAAGACTTTTGGAACACCTTGTATATTATAGCACATCGCTGTGTAAGGAATACCCCAGGTAAGAAAGGAGATAGCACTCAGTCGAACCCTACGCTATTCTTCTTGGGGGTTTTCTTACTCCTTTATCGCCCCAGATCTCTGTCTTCCTCCAACTGGCAGTACAAACTAGTGACTTCCATTCCAAAACTGTTCTTACATGTAGGCTGGTACTGGGCTACAACTATGAGAGCTTGCTCTGTTCCGGCTTAGGCTAGTTTCTTTCCAGGTCTTGCGTTACTGCACAACACGGTCATTTCATTGTGTTGTCCAGTGGATAGAATAATAGATTCTATTACTAGATTCTCTTCTACAGTATCACAGTGCTTGGTCTTAATCCTTTGACCTCCATGTCTTATTGAATTGACACCATGGAGTTCTTGTTTAGTAATATATTTTACTCTCCTTGGGGAAAAGTACTAAGTGCAAACTGTTGCCATTATAGTAAAACCCACTAAGCAAGCATTGCTCTGTAGGGAGAAACAGATCATTCCCATGGTGGTCAAAGCATATGTCTTTTATGCATAGTGGTGTGCAGTTAAAACTTCCAACACATTCAATTTAGTGAATTTGGATTAAGCACTTACCATTCATAATCCCTCAGGTCTTGGGGACACTGAGATGAAACCAGACATTGTCTCAGCATTCAAGGAGTTTACAATCTCTTTTGAGAAGTAGGGGATAATCTTTAAGTAAGATATATGTATTAAGTGCTTTAACTATAATACCAAATAGTATGGGATGAGTCCAGAAGTTCCAGACAGTGTAGCTGAAGTGACTAAGTAGTAGTTTGAGACATCTCTGTCTTTTCCACCATGTTCTAGGAAGCTCATTGCTGGAAACCCTGATCATCTTACAAGATCCCATCAGCCTTAGGTCTTTATCTCATCACCACTTTTTATCCCTCGGATTGAAGAGCAGAGCCATCAACTCAAAACACCAAAAATCATCTCATTTCTCACTTGGTTGTATTACATTAGTAATCTTTTCTACCATGCCCCCAAGTCAGGTATCTTCCCTGCCCATCCACCAAGCTACCCCTATCTGAGCTTTTTTAGAGATGAGTTTTCTCCTTCTTGGTACATGGAATTTTCAGGTCCGTTTGTGTATTGTCTGCCTCTGTTAGACTGTAAGCTACTTGAGGATATTATCTTTTTTTGTGTTTGTATCCCCAGTATTTAGCACAAAGTCTGGCACTTAATAAAATGTTTATTGTCGGAGAAGAAAGCATCACTGACAGTTTTTTATTAGAGATATGACTTGACCGTTGCAGTTTATTAGGAGTGAATTGAGCCATTAGGTAGAGGATTTGAATCAAAGAGGGCCGAGACTGAAGGCAGAAAGATTAGTTAGAAGGCTATTATGAGAGTTGAGATGAGGACCTAATAAGGTGGCTACAATGGGAGTGGAGAGGAGGAACAGGTTGCAAGAGATGTTACAAAGCCAGAAACAACACAAATGAATATGGCATGGGCAAGGGAAGAGTTATGCACAACTCCAAGGTTAAGAACACCAGTGAATGGGATGATAGTGGTGCAATCTAGAGAAGTTAGGAAGGAGCACATCCCCTAAGTAATAATCCCAAGGTGCACTTGAAGTCAGAAGACCTGGGTTCTTACCCTTAGTTGTGTGATCTTAGACATGTCATTTACCCTTATTATGTCAGTGTGGGATAGTTAATTAAGATGATCTCCAAGTTCCCTTCTAGCTCTAAAATTCCATGTACCAAGAAAAAGAAAACTCATCTCTAAAAAAGCTCAGATAGGGGTAGCTCGGTGGATCAGTCGATAGAAAGCCAGTCATGAAGATGGGAGGTACCAAGTTTAAATCTGGCCTCATACGATGCCTGGCTGTGAGACCCTGGACAAGTCACCTTACCCCAATTGCCTAGCCCTTACAACTGGCTCCAATCTAGCCATCCAGCCTTATCTCATCTTACAATGACATATTCTACTTTTTGGCAAACTAGCTTACACTATCCATCTTGTTCCTATCTTACTCTCTCCCATGTGTGTCTTTGCTTACATCATCTGTTCACACATCTCCATCTACTTGAAGCCCCTTCCCACACATTATAACCTATATCAAATTGCTTGCCATCTTAATATTGGGGTTGGGGGTGGGAGGGAAGGAGAACATTTAGAGGTCAGAAATTTTAAAAAACTGCTAAAAATTATTTTTACATGTAATTGGGAAAAAGTAAACTATTACTAAAATTGAAGTCCTTTCCTTCATGGCTTGACTCAGAAACCATTTTGTTCAAGAAACCTTTCCTGACTCCTTCAGTAAAAGGGAGCCCTCCCTTCTCCAGTGTCTCATAGCACTTTGCCTTGCTCTGTGTTTTGCCCCTCGTTCATTTAATTTTGCACCATATTTGTGCATTTTAATAAACCCCATTTTTTCCCCCTCCCTCCACAGCAGACTGTAAGGTTCTCGAAGGCCAGGATGAAGTCATTTCTATATCCTCGGCACACCATACATGCAATAGACACTTTACAAATGTTTATTGAGTTGAATTGGGAAAAATAATAACAGGACCAATGGAGAAACATTGGAGGTTACGATGCAAAAACATGAAGTTTGGGAAGGCAAATCTTTTCCCCCTTTTTTATTTAACTCAAAGAAATTTCATTGATACCTTTTGTTTTTACACCCCAGTCATTTCTGGAAGCAATCCCTTTCTCCATCTTGGATTGTAATTCTCTCTTGTAACAAAGAGTTAAGTAAAACAATGGGCGCCATTGTCCATATCTGCCAAATGTCCACCATTTTCCCCTGGTAGTCAGTCCCTTGCATCTCCGCTGAAGCAAGGAGGTAAATTTCATGATCAGTTCTCTGGGATGATTATAAATTTTTTTTTCTCTTAGAAATTACTTTTTCATGATTCCTCATTTTTTCCTTCAGCTTAACACTTAAGAAAACAATCATTGCTATCTAACATTCACATAGCACTTCAAGGTTTGCAAAGAGTTTTAGATATGTCATCTCATTTGATATTCATATTTAGCCCCATTCTAAAGATGGAGAAACTGAGTCTGGGGTTATGACTTTCCCAAGGTCCCACAGCTAGTGTGAGACAGAATTCAAATTCAACTTCCAGTTCTCTGTTCCCTTAGTTTCCTCTAATATAGAATCCCAAAAATATAAACCCATGATTTCATGAATAACATCTTTAACTCCCAAAGCCACAGTGGTAGAAAGGAGCCTTGTCTTATTACATTGGAGTTATGTCCAGGCTTTAGCCTGGAAACTTTTTTTTTTGCAGCAAATCACTGGAAATTGACTTCTACCACTCTAGAAAACATTTAGCATTGGCCCAAATATTGTGCTTGCATAATTTTATGAAATTAAGTACAATTAAGAAAGAGCTACTGATTACTGAAGGAGGCAGCAGGAACTATGTTCACCTGTATTCCTGGGGCTGATGTACAATTGAAAGGCTCAAAAAGAAAGAACATTATTATTGGGAAACAATTAAACACTAGTCCCCTGCCAACTAAATGTATTTGGAATAAACTGAGGGCTCTCTGTCTTCTGGCTGTTGTTTGCATGGGAGGAAAAGGAGGATATGAAAATAGCACTTGTCCATCTTGGCTTTCCCAGTTTTGAGGATAGAACCATCATAGGATATTTTCATTTTCACGTCAGAAGAGAAGAATTACAACAAATACCACATGCTAATTTTGATAATTTGTTAAGGTGTTGCCACTCTGACATCCAGGTTTGTGGAATTAACTCTGGCTGTGTTCAAAGTTACCCTGGAAAGCATCGCAATTGAAGGAGAAAAATAACACCATTCTTGCCATAGCACATTCATAAAAGCCACGGCAAATGGCAGAACTGACACCTTCCCCCAGCCCAATTTAGCTAATAGGATTAATACATCAACTGCTTGACACTCATTACTATGAATCATCGTGATTGAAGGCTAGAGGCAGTACCAAATTGATGGAGAAGAAAAATGCCGAAATACCAATATATTAAGCCAAGGACATCAAGCCCATTATGGCACACCGCAGACCTACCAGAGAAAAGTGACTTCTCTGAGATACTCAAGAGGATCACAAACCTAAAGCTAGAAAAGGGCCTCAGAGACCACCTAGTCCTAAAGCAGTGGTTCCCAAACTTTTTTGGCCTACCACCCCCTTTCCAGAAAAAAATATCACTTATCCCCCTGGGAATTAATTTTAAATATTAATAGCAATTAATAGGAAAGATAAATGCATCTGTGGCCATCACCGGCTCCCTGGATCGCTGCAGCACCCACCAGGGCGGGGTAGCGCCCACTTTGGGAATCGCTACCTTAGACCCTCACTTTATACAGCTGGGGAAACTGAGACCCAGGGAGGATAAGGGATTTGCCTCAAATCAGGTAGTAAGCATTAGAAAACAAATGCAGGTCCTCTGACTTCAGTCACTCTTATCTTTTCCCATTGTGCCACAATAGTTGATACACATTCCCAACTAACTTTGTTTTAGAAGACTCTTAAGCTAATTATGGTCTTTTTTCTCACCACGATTAATGTCATTTCATTGAAGTTCACTGCTGGTAATGTGACACTTGCTGCCCATTGGAAGTAGGAAGCTTTGTTCTAGTCTCATCTTTTTCCTCTATTCACCAAACCCAAGGAGTTTTCATTCAACCCAGCATTCCATCCCGTACCCATCCTCACCCCCATAGCTCAAAAAGGCATTTTCTGCAAATATGAGCTCATGAGTTTGCCTCTACAATTTGCCAAATTTAAGAGGCAATAAAAATTGGCCCAATATTCAACCCAAAGTAGGTCTCTAATTATGCATTTTTCCCAAAGGTTCAAGAATTTATAATCAAACAGGATTATCCAACTGAGATACAATTCAAGGTGTTCCAGGAATGCCAATTCTCAACTTAAATCAAGTCAGAGGGCATGCCAGCAGCTTACCCAAGTTGCCCTGTCACTCATGGCAAACAACTGGGCTTGCTTTGATTTCAAAGAGCCAGCTACCAGCTGGTAGTGCCACTAATGAAGCAAACACTTCTCCTGAGTGGGACACAGAGTAATGCTCTATTGCTAATTATGAATTCCTATTTAGTGGCAATGGCTTTAAAGCCCAGCAAATGCAACCATCAGGAAATCTACTTAGAAAGGAACGTGCTAACACTTGACTCTAAATAGATTCAGGGTTCCTAATTGATCATTGCCTTGGAGAACTTGGGCTCAGTGTTTTTGAAGCATTAGGAAGCAGTAGTGAATACACTGACAAATAGTATGATGTTTGGAGTCATTACCTTGCTGAGCCTTAAATTCCCTAATCTGTAAGATTGAGAGAGTTGGGCTAAAGGCCCCTTCCAGCTTTAAATGACAAGCTCTGCCATGCTCCTAAGGAGTCGATCTGATCTAGAGACCTCAGGGGCTATCTAGGCCAACCTCATCATCTTACAGATTAGGAAACTGAGGCTCAGGGAGGTTGTGACTTGCCCAAGGCCATAAAGGTAATAAGTGTCAGAGGTAGGATTCGAACTGAGTGACCACCATAGGTGGTCCTTTTTTTCATAATTGTAGTAATACAACTTTTATTTGGCTTCTATTATGTGCCAGGCACTCTGCTAAGCACTTTATAAATATTATCTTCCAAAGAAAGCATTGTTGGAGTCATCTTTCACATCAGTGTATTTGTGATTTTATTTTGGGGTTTTGGTTATGTATGAGTTTGCTCTTACAACAATGACCAATATGGAAGTGTGTTTTGCATGACAATTAAATTTTTAAAATTTTAAGATTTAAAAAATAATAAATATTATCTCATTTGATTCTCACAATAACACTGGGAGGTAGGTGCTTTTATTACTCCCACTTTATATAGATGAGGAAACTGGGACAGAGATTGTGACTTGCTCAGGGACACAACTAGTAAGTATCCTAAGGTGGGATTTGAACACAAGTCATCCTGATTCCAGACTCAGTGTTCTATCCACTGTATCCCCTTGTCCTATGGTATAGAGCAGTGATGGGCAAACTATGATGTGGCCCAGATACTGCCCCCTGAAATGTTCTATGAGACAGCAGGACATTATTCCTAATCTGACAAATACAATGAGTAGGATACGATACAATGAAACTTCAAAAAGAGTTACCTTAGAAACAGACTGTCAGATGAGCATTTCCTTTCTTTTGGCCCCCTCTTTATCTGGTATAGAGTATAAAGGGCTAGAACACTAGACTAAAGAGTCAGGAAGCCTTGGGTTCAAAACCTGCTTCTGACACAGACATCTAAGTCATGATTTTGATTTGAATCATCTTTCAGTGCCCCAAGCAATTCTCTAAAACTGTAAAGTTACAAAGAGTGGGAGGGATTTTTAAACTGGCAGTTCCCTTGTACAAATAAAATCATAGATCTGGAAACCTCTCAAATGTAAAGGTCAAATATATAGCGCATTAGCAAAAATAATTTTAGAAGATTTGATTTCCAGAATGGTAAGTAACTTACAACAAAGAGAAACATTCTTTCATATCATTCAGAAGTGCTCAAGTGTAGCAATTTTTGAGACTTAAAGGATTTAAAATTCCTAACTGCAGCCTGGTTTTATTTTCTCTTTGATTTCTAAAACCGTTTTTAAAGAGCACCACAATCTCTTTCTGTAACTGTCCCAGCCACCTACTAACGAGTAAAACCAACAGAAGGCAAGAAAAAAAGATGCCAATAGGTTTTAAAACATCTCACAAACCTTGGCTCTCAGAGGGAGTACACTCAAAGCTCAGAGCGTGCATTTTGTCCTTTTGAAAAATGTGCTGACAGTTTCTTGTTTGTATTCTTCCTCTACCCAATAAACATAAAACACCTACTATATGCCCAGCAGTGAAAGATGCCACAGACGCTGACTCTTTCTCCCCCTTTTTCTCCATCTCTTCCTCTCTCTCCACCTTCCCTGTTCCTCACCCAGAAAAAGAATGACAAGGGGGAAATCTGCTTTACCACTGTTTATTTCTACATGGATTGTTTTCTACTTTGGTACACACTAAATCCTGGGCACACTGATCACAGGGGTAGACAGACTTCATATTATGTGGCCCCGTAAAACAGGGCACAAAAAAACCCAATTGCTCCAACATAACTTTGCTTCACCCAGGTGTTATTGCTGAAATTGCCATTTAGAAGAACACAAAATGTTTTCTTTTAATCTACTGCTTATTCATTTAATCACATTAGGCTGCAAAGAAAGGGCAAGAGGCAGGCAGGCTGGTCTAAACCAACCAGTCATTTCCATTGGCTTCAGTAATAGATAAGATTCTAACTGAGGAGGCAAGAAGAGAACCCAAGAAGAGAGAGTTAAACCTGCAGGTAGGAGGTGGGGAGACACAAAGGTGTACTGTTAGCCCCTGAATGAAACCCCTGCCCAAGGTCCTTTTCTGCCTGCACCTGTCCGGGTCTCTCTGCCTTCCTGAGGGTCTCGACTGAAAAAGGAAAAACCAAACCCACAGGCTGGCCCACCACCCATTTCCAGTTTCCTTGGGATGGTCTCATCTTGGGAACGTGCTCTATCTCATCATCACTCGGTCATCCCAGAGGAGAGAGAGAGCAATCCTGTCCTTCAGCTCTAAAATGTCTTCCCATCAAAGGCCTCCAGGTTGAAGGCTGTGTCTAGGAATTTTTTCAATGATACCAGGTGAGCATTCTTGTTTCCCGTAGCAGGAGCAGCAGCTGGGTCTCGGCCAACATACCTGGAGGACAAGAAACCAGTAATTACCCCCAAGCAATTTCGTGGGGAGAGAAGTCTAGTGAAAGCAGCCTTCAAAGGAAATGGAGTCCAGAAAAATCTGATTATCAGTATCCTTTCTACACTAGGGTGTCAGACCTGAACATAACAGAGCAGATAGGGTCTCACCAAGAGTGTGTTGGGACCGTCCATCACCTCTTTATGGGAATAAAGGAATGAACACTACACCACTCTCACTGGGCCTGAAGATCAATTCCCTTTTTTTGGCTGTCAGACTGAACTTGTAGTCACTAAAAACTCCAGATCTTTATCAGAAGGGCTGCTGCCTGCCCATATATGTCCCCAACCTTATATTTGTGAAGTCCATCTCTTGAACTCGAGCAGATTTTACTTTTATCCCTAAGGAATTTCATCTTATGAGGTTCAGCCCTATGTTGTGGCCTGTCACAATCTTTTTTATGGATTCTGACTCCATTATCCAATATGTTAACCATCCCTCCTCTACTTGGATCACCCGCAAAGCCATGAAGTCTCCTGAATCTCTGGTCTACTGTACTTCCAACCCACTGATGTTTCCAGCTTCTATTCTTCCCATGGGGCCCCCCTCCTTCAAGATCAAGTTTTACACAGGATTCCCTGCCCCCAGCGACCTCTGCATTCTGTGCCTCCCTCTAGCACCAAGGATCAGACTCCCCATGACTTAGTCCTTGATTATAAAAGGTCAGTGTGTATCTCTCTCAACTTCCAAGTGAACTGCCAGCATGTGTGGAAACCACAAAGGCGGGTGTCCAGTCAAATCCAGCCCGCTGCCCGGCCATCACCCTTACTGCTCTGTTGCAAGAAGCACCATACCATATGGGCCGAGCCTGGCTGACTGTGAGAAACCGAGGACTGATATAGTCATAGTAGCCCATGTTCTTATGCTCTTCTTGACACCAGATGAGTTCCGCTTCTGGGTATTTCTCAACTTCCTGCTTTATGAGGTCGAAGGGGAAGGGAGAGATCTGTGGGAGAAGGGCACAATGGCCAAAGATGAAAGAAGGGTAAAAGGAAAAAAACAAAAAACTTCTTATTACCAGTAAAAAGTCAAAGTTACCAGCAAACCACCATCAGCTGTCCTTCTCTTACTACCATTCTATGTGGCCTAAACATCTCCCATTCACAACTCGGAGATTCTTACTGGCCCAAGGGGTATATTCATGGTGACCAGTCTTAGCAGCCAGGTGACACAATGGATGGGCTTTCAGTCAAGATGACCTGAGTTTAAATCTGGTCTCAGTCACTCACTAACTGTGTGACCCTGGGCAAGTCACTTAAGGAGGAATGATAAAACAGGACGAATGATAGCACTTCCCTCCCAGGGTGGTTGTGAGGATCAAATAAGATAATATTTATAAAGCACTTTGCAAACTTTAAAGTGCTTCATAAATAACTAGCTATTATTTTAATCTAACCCAACCTTCCTCATTTTACAGCTAAGGATACGGAGATGCACAGAGGGGATATGAGTTACCTAAGAACACACAGGAATTCAGTGGCAAAGCTAATATAAGAACCCAGGTTTCCCAATGGTAGTTGGGTTCAGTGGATTGGGAACCAGGTCTAGAGCTGGGACGTCCTGAATTCAAATTTGATTCAGATACTTCTCAGATGTGTGTCCCTGGACAAATCACTTAACCTCCATTGCCTAGACCAGTGAAAGGCAAACTACAGCCTGTGGGCCAGATGCAGCTCCCTGAAATGTTCTATCTGGCTGCTGCGAGACATTATTCCTAATCTGACGAATACAATGAGTAGGATACAATACAATGAAACTTTGAAAGAGTTGCCTTAGAAACGGACTGACAGATGAGCATTTCCTTTCCTTTGGCCCCCTCTTTAAAAAGTTTGCCCATCACTGGCCTAGACCATATGCTCTTCTGTCTTGGAACCAATACATAGTATTGATTTTAAGACAGAAGGTAAAGGTTTAAAAAACGAAAACTAAAAACCCAAGTTTCCCAATTTAGGACTCTTCCTATTTTCTCTAGGCTGCTTAGTGGCAGTATGACAATGTTTGGGTGTATTTTGGATGCAGAGGGGAAGGAAGGAGTGGGCTAGCTGCCTTTATGTAGTCCAAACACTAAAAAGCCACACAAGAGAGCTCTAAGACCCTTGTTAATAGAAGGATTAGCCAAGTACTGCTTACCTGTTCTACCCGAGTAATAGCTACTTGTTTGTCCAGATCCTGGTTTTTCCGTTCCTTTATAAGATCATAGTATACCTTTCCTGTGCAAAATATCAGACGCTTCACATCCTTGGGTGCCTGGGAAGCTGCCCCCTCTTCAGGAATCATCCGTCGGAAGCTGGTACCTTCAAGAAACCATCATTAATGGCCAATGTTGGTTTAAATACCAGTTGCAGAAGAGGGATAAGTCCCTGCCCCAATGACCATGGTAATAGAGTTCCCAGCAATGGCCTTAGACCCACACCAGGCTACTTCCCTCCCCTAGACATGCATCTGGTAAGCCCCAGGGTTAGGAGAGCTGCCAGATGGGGCCTCCAGAGGCAGGCCTTTGGAAACCAGACAGAGGGAAAGGGGTTGAAGGAGACGGCATATAGTAACCTAAGGGAAAGAAACACACTGAGATCCACGAAACAGAACAGTCAGTCTCATCATATTGTGGGACTGCTTTTGCTGTGCCTTCCATTTGAATCTCAAAGATTTCTTTTTTGGTTACTAATGACAAGGGTCTATTTCTCAACCCATTCTGGACCCATTTTCTTCAAACATGGCCCCCATCTTTCAAGATCCAGTTTTACAAAGGATTCCATAATAGATGCAACCCATGGTGACCTCGCTATTCTCTACCCTCCCACCGGTTAGCCCAAAGGGTTAGAACCCCACAACTTAGTCCCTGATGATATAAAGTCAACTTCTATTTCTCTCTAAACATTTCTGAGAGGCGCAGAGGTCTTGACTCCCCAGCTGGAATGGAAGCTCCCTTATAGCTGTGGCTCTGGTCTTTTATTTCTCTTGTTTATTCAACTCAGTTCAACAAGCATTTATTAATTCCAAGTACTATATGAGGGGTAAGAAGACAGAACAAAGTAGGTCTACACACTTATTACTTAGTCATTTAAACCTCTCTGAAATTCAGTTTCTTCATTTGTCAAATGGATGAGTTGAGCCAGCTAACCTCTAAGGTCTCTTCCCGCTCTGAATCTATGGCCCTATAATGACTCACAGACCCTGGCATGGACCTGTGCAAATCGGCAGATCCTCCTAGATCTTTTAGGAGAGGGGAAGTCATGATCGGCATACAGTCATACACTGTAGGTCCAGCAAAGAAGCCCTTAGTTTTACCAGAAACCTGCAAAATAACTTTTAATACATATGGAATTAGGCTTGGGGGTTAAGGTTCCAGAGTCAGCTAAGTGGTTCAGTAGATACGGAACCAAGGCCTAGGTTCAAATCCAGCCTCAGACACTTATTGGCTATGTGAAACTAAACAAGTTAAGGTTAAGTACCCCATTTGTCTAATCCTTATTGTTCTTCTGCCTTAGAAGGAATATTTAGCATTGATTCTAAGGCAGAAGGTAAAGGGAAGGAAATAAGAGTGGGAGGGAGAGAAGGAAATAAGGGAAGGAGGGAGGGAGAGGAAGTAAAGAAGGAAGGAAGGAGGGAGGGGGAAAGGGAGAGGGAGGGAGGGACAGAAGAAAGAAGGAAGGAAGGAAGGAAGGAAGGAAGGAAGGAAGGAAGGAAGGAANGAAGTTCTAGTCCCTTTTCTGGAAGTTTGTGACCTTGGCTTGGGTAGAGTTTTGTATACACCAACAATAAGTTCTTGGACCATTGGAGAAATGTTTATTTACTTTTTATGTTTTCTATTTTCAGTCTGTCGCATTGAGGAAGCAGCAAGGTACCATGGAAAGAATCCTATGTTCTAGAGTCAGAAGATTTGGATTCAAATCATGTCTTCTACTTAGTTACCCAAGTGAATTTGGGTAAGTCATTAGAGTCTCAGTTTCATTATCTGTAAGAAAAGGGAGTTGGACCAGATGACTCGTATAGTGCCTTCCAGTTATGAATCTAAACTCTAACTTCTAGACCTTCATATTTAGCCTTAGATGGCTGTGGTCTGCTTTCCTTCAAGAAGGAAAGGGACAGCTAGGTGGCTTTGGTGGACACGTCCTAGCTGTGTGACCCTGGGTAAGTCACTTAACCTCAAGCCTAACCTTTACCACTCTTCCGTCTTATAACCTATACTTAGTGCCTAGTCTAAGACAGAAGAAAGAAGGAAGGAAGGAAGGAAGGAAGGAAGGAAGGAAGGAAGGAAGGAAGGAAGGAAGGAAGGAAGGAAGGAAAGAAGGAGCTAAGGAAGAGAGGGAGGGAGGGAGGAAGGAAGAGAGGGAGGGAGGAAGGAAGGAAGGGAGGGAGGGAGGGAGGAAGGAAGAGAAAAAAAGAAAGAAAGAAAGAA